>NC_052309.1:67489803-67767303 GCF_016432855.1 Salvelinus namaycush | reverse complement strand
TGTCTTTGGGCACAAGGCTATTGAATTTCAAGCATTTCATGGGAGCTCCATAGGCAATTAACCTACTATTTTAACACTGCAGGAGTCAACCTCAATCAGAACCATGGGGTTTAAGGTGAACAAGATAAATAATTGTGGCGCTGACCCTTGATGCCTTTATACTACAACCTAAGCTGCCAGTAACGAAGGGAGAGATTATAGTAGTAGCTGACATTGAGGAATGAAGCGGGATGTTCAAATCCCTGATGAGTCGGGTGGGTTTTGAATGGTGGGCTGATATTTTGGGTGCTGGTGGGGGAGTGAGTACATGTAAATAGTATAACCAATCACTCACAGGCACGCACGCACGCACAGACAGACAGACAGACAGACAGACAGACAGACAGACAGACAGACAGACAGACAGACAGACAGACAGACAGACAGACAGACAGACAGACAGACAGACAGACAGACAGACAGACAGAGAGAGAGAGAGAGACAGACAGGCAGGCAGACAGACAGACAGACAGACAGACAGACAGACAGACAGAGAGAGAGACCAGAGAGAGAGAGAGAGAGAGAGACAGACAGACAGACAGACAGACAGACAGACAGACAGACAGACAGACAGACAGACAGACAGACAGACAGACAGACAGACAGACAGACGTCTCTCTCTGCATGTCTGATGAGGAACATGCTCACTGAGCTCAAAACAAAGACAGGAGACAGGAGAGAAATTATGCTACGTGAGTAAATGTGTTTTCACATTCATGATAGGGAACATGTTTTGATTGCAATGTCAGAGTGACGTAGTAAGTTGTATGCTATGAATGAAAAAACAAATAAAGAGAGTCGCAGACTGTACATACAAGCTCCCAGTAATTTATTGGGTAAACCACCAGGGTTTCGGCATCACTGTACCTTCTTCAGGGTGATGTAGTAAACCATAGTAATCTGGAATACAATAGAAACGTGAAGCATGTGTGAGCTGATTCAGTGTCTGTGTCAGACAGTGTGTGGTGTGCATGTGTGCGTGTGTGAGAGAGAGAGAGAACGGGAGAAAGAGGGAGACTGAGTGAGGTGTGTGTGTGTGTGTGTGTGTGTGTGTGTGTGTGTGTGTGTGTGTGTGTGTGTGTGTGTGTGTGTGTGTGTGTGTGTGTGTGTGTGTGTGTGTGTGTGTGTGTGTGTGTGTGTGTGTGTGTGAGTGTGTGTGTGTGTGTGTGTAACCGCAGGGTGCATGTGACGCGTCTAGTGCAGTAGTGCCTAGGTAGACGTTAATTGCATGCCCGCTTACCACGTGCTTGCATACTCTCGCTTACACCTCGCTGCCGCCGGCTAGCCCTTGTAGTGAATTGGGGAGCAGCTTCATGCACAAATCTCTCCTTGCCAGTACAAAGCCTCTCCATGACCAAGACTCCTGTCTGGCTGCCTCGCGGCGGCACACGTTGACTGGTCGTCTTGAAACTCCAGGCTAACCGGCAAGGGATCTCAGAGCAGCAGTGGGCCCCAGAGATGTGTCTGTATAGGCCCACCTCTGTGTGGACACGTCCTGGCAGCCATCAACCACTGATCCTGCCCAGTCTGGTATGACAACGGCTAGGGGAGCACACCCTGAGAGGAAAGCAGCGTGCTGGCGGCGCGTGGTAGGCACCGACAGACTGGGGTTCAGGAGCCTCCTGCAGCTGTGGAAGATACTGGTCGTCCTGGGTTTCCCCCCTTGCCGCTGGAATTTCACCTTCCTACAGTGAAGTAGTGCTGTTGGGGATTGCGCACCCTCAGCGGCACTTTAAATAACTTCCTTTGCACAGGTATCCACTTCTGACCTGGGTGAAGCCATCAACCGGAGCCCGGACTAAAGTCTGGCGGCGCTAGGGTGTCTGGTGACGGGGGCAGGAGTGAATGCACCGGGAGCGCTTAATCAGACCCCTGGACGCCAGTGGCACAGGGCTATTATGGTCGCCAGCAGCTGGGACTTGGGTGGCAGCTGCTCTCGGCAGACCCATGTGTGACTGAGCAGCCCTATTTAGGAGCCATACTGCTCACCCCAGCTGGGGAGAGGCCTAGAAAAGGTGGCCTAAAAATTGCCTCAAAATCACTCCATCCTGGATAGGCAACTGCACCTATTGGGAGATCCACTCAGCGGTCGAAAAATGCTGAAGAAAATAATTCCCCTGAAACTGGCGACATGGAACTTCAGAACTCTTGGACACTGACGACAATAGCGAAAGACCCCATCAGAGAACAGCTTCGATTGCTGCAGAACTAATGCGCTACAACATTGACATTGCTGCCCTGAGTGAGACCAGGTTCCTGGATGAAGGTTCCCTGAAAGAGGAGGGAGAAGGTTACACCTTCTTCTGGAAAGGTTACCCTCCGGGTGGACAACATCAGCACGGTGTGGGACTGGCAATTAAGAACAGCCTTCTACCCAGCCTCACCGAAACACCCGTTGGCATAAGTGAAAGACTCATGTCTCTCCATATCCCCCTAGCCAAGATGCGTTATGCTACTCTTCTCAGTGCATACGCACCAACGTTACCATCTGAAAATGAGGCAAAGGACTGCTTCTACCAGTCACTAGATGAAGCCCTTCACCGCATCACCAGGAATGATAAGATCTTTCTGCTGGGTGACTTCAACGCTGGGGTGGGACAGAACAACAGGATATGGAGTGGAGTGCTGGGTAGGCATGGTGTTGGCCAGGTCAATGAGAATGGCATGAGACTGTTAACTCTATGCCGAGCACGATCTCATTGTCACGACCACCTTGTTCCAGCAGAAGAACAAATATAAAACATCATGGATGCACCCACGCTCCAAACACTGTCACCTGATTGACTACGTCATAGTGAGACATTCTGACACTAATGACGTCCTGCTGACACGTGCCATGAGGGGTGCAGAATGCTGGATAGATCACTGTATGATACTGGCTAAACTCCAGGTGAGAATACGTCCCCCCCAACGCCTGCAGAAGTCCAGTAAGAGGCGTCTGCACTGTACCCGGATTGAGAAAGCTGCAGTAAGGGACGAGTTCTGTCGCTCTCTCGCTGAAAGGCTGAGGGAGACTGAGCCTCTTCTGAGCTGAAAGGCTGACGGAGATTGAGCCTCTTCTGAGCTGAAAGGCTGAGGGAGACTGAGCCTCTTCTGAGCTGAAAGGCTGAGGGAGACTGAGCCTCTTCTGAGCGCAGAGGACCCCATGGACCAGAAGTTGGCATCTATTATCTCAGTGCTCCATCAGGCAGCGGCCGACTCCATTGGCTACAGAGGTAGGAAACAGCAGGACTGGTTCGATGAGAACTCTGCCACCATCACAGCCTTACTGGACAATATGCACAAAGCACACAGGGCTTCTCTCAACAGCCCCACATCTGCTACCCTTCACAAGGATTGGCGTGCATCACGCAAGGAAGTGCAAACTACCTTGTGTGCTCTGCAGAACGAATGGTGGACGAATAAGGCATAGGAAATCCAAATTTATGCCGACAAAAACGACATGCACAATTTCTACAAATCAACTAAAGCTATCTATGGCCCAAGAAGTCGCTCCATCACCCCCATGAAAACAGCTGATGGTCTGACTCTCTTGAAGGACCAAAACCAGATCCTATGAGGTGGGCTGACCACTTTGAAGCACTACTCAATCAGCATTCTCCTACAGACCACTCCATCCTGGAAGAACTGCCTGTCCGTCCACCCACTCAAGACCTCAACCATTCGCCAACCTTCAGCTATCCGTTCCCTCAAGAACAACAAGACTCCTGGCGCTGACAGCATCCCGGCAGAGCTACTTAAGAAGGGAGGTTACTTCTGCACCAGAACGATCCACCAGTACATCCCTGAGGTTTGGGACATGGAGATTGTCCCCCAACAGTGGCGGGATGCAAACATTGTCACCATCTATAAGAACAAGGGTAACAAGTCCATCTGCTGCAACAGCCGGGGGATATCCCATCTGGCTGTTGCCGTCAAGGTCCTGGCCAAGGTGATGCTACACAGGCTGGTGAACAACATCACAGAGGAACTGCTGCCAGAGTCACAATGCGGCTTCAGAAAGAACAGGAGTACGGTCGACATGATATTCACGGCACGGCAACTCCAGGAGAAGTGCAGTGAACAACAACAGGACCTTTTCGTGGCCTTTGTTGACCTCTCCAAGGCCTTCGACACTGTGAGCAGGGAACTACTATGGGCATTCTACAAAAAAATGATGTTGCCAGTTCCATGATGGATGATGGCTCGGGTGGCCATAGGAGGGCAGGAGTCAGTGCCTTTTGTAGTAAGTATCAGTGTGAGGCAGGGGTGTGTGCTGTCACCGATACTCTTTAACATGTTCTTCTATGTGTCACCCAACTTCTCCACAAGGAGCTTGAGGACAGCAGCGGTGTTGCGGTGGAGTTCAGGCTGGAAGGAAACCTATTCAACATCAGGAGGCTCCAAGCAACCACCAAGGTCTATACGGAGCGAGTTCTTGAGCTGTAGTATGCTGATGACTGTGCTCTTGTGGCCCACACTCCGCCCTTGTATGAGGGTCTATAGCAGGATAGGACTGTCTATCAACACCACCAAGACAGAGGTGGTCAGCCAATGGAGATGCAGTCCTCCACCCACCATGCCTGTCTTCACCATCGAACACAAATCACTGGCAATAGTTCCGTCCTTCAACTGAGCAGCATTCTCTCGGAGGACTGCAGCATCGGCCTTGAAATTCTAAATAGGATCAAGCAAGCATAAGCTGCATTCGGGAAACTCAGACGCAGGGTCTTCCAAAACAGGGATCTCCACCTCCATACCAAAGTCAAGCCGTCTGCATCACCACACTTCTTTACAGCTGTGAAGCCTGGGTCACTTACAGTCGCCACAAGATGCCTGCAGCGCATCCTGGGAATCACCTGGTGCGACCATGTGCCCCATACAGAAATCCTTGCTAAGACCAACTGCAAGAGTATGGAGGCCATGGTCACCCAATACCAACTGCACTGGCTTGGGCATGTCATTAGAATGTCTCAGGAGCGCTTGCCGCGGAAGATCCTGTATGGCCAGCTACATCTTGGCCGGCGGTCTGCAGGGGGCAGATGAAACGCTACAAGGACCAGCTGAAAATGTAGACGAAGAAGTGCAACATCAAACCCACAGACCTGGAGGAGCTGCTACCAACCGTTCCACCTGGTGGCAGCTCTGCCAGAGAGGTGTACAGAGGTGGGAAGAGGAGAGGAGCACAAAGAGACAGCAAAAATAGCTCAGGAGACATACAACCATGCCTGCCCCTACCAACACAGACTGCATATGCCCCACCTGCAACAAAGTTAGTGGATCTCGGATTGGACTCTACAGTCCCCAAAGAATTCACTGTTAACTCAGACGTGGAAGTCATCATCGAATACAATGGACTACCATAAGCAAATGGTTGTGGCAAGTGGTTGATGTCTGTCTGTGTGTGTGTGTGTGTGTGTGTGTGTGTGTGTGTGTGTGTGTGTGTGTGTGTGTGTGTGTGTGTGTGTGTGTGTGTGTGTGTGTGTGTCTGTGTGTGTGTCTGTGTGTGTGTCTGTGTGTGTGTGTGTGTTTAAAAAGGCGCTTCAAGAAAAAACACTTTAAACCCCGACACCCTTTACAGTGTATTCTATAATCTACTACTTCAAGGACATTTAAAAAAAAAAAAACTTTCAAAATGGTGTCTCACAGTCAGGTAGCATTCTATCTAATCACAAACCTCATTTGAACAACTGAGGCTGAGCATAGGTAGGCTACATCGGTGGATGTTGTGTGCGCTTATCTAATGGCAAAAGCAAGCCAGCACGAGTGTATGCGTTGCTATGGTGATTTCGGTAAACAAACAGTGCAAATCAACATCCGGTAGAAAACAACGTAGAAAACAAAGTTGAAATAGTTTAACTCTGGCGGCAAGACCCATCTACAGTGGCGGCGGACTGCATTCACCGCTTGCCTCAAGGCATTTACCGTCGTTCTCTCATTGAAAACAATGACATCCAGTTTGCCCTCTACCTCGTGCCATCTAAACCCAGCATTAGCCTCAATCTCAGCAAATATTGTAGAAAAGTGCTGCCAACACATTCAATGACACATGATAGACAATGATAGAAACATGCACAGCAAGGCAGTCAAATGGCCAGAACATCAAGGGACAACATGTAATAGCTTGTTTCTATCATTTTCTGACCGCAGGGGCCTTGAATTCTGGACAGTAAATTAGTTTGCATCAATTGAGAAATTGCTTGGCACTCTGTAAATCTCTTCCATTAAAATACATTTTGTGAGTAGAGTAATGCTGTGAGTGTCTGCAGTGTTCAAATAATTTACATTCAAAACTAAACAAAGGACTTTACCTTTGTAAAGTCTTCTTCATTTTGAGTATGTACGCGTAAGCGCAGACACACGCACACACACACAGTACGAGAAAGAGAACGTTCCAATCATCTTGTCCCCCTTACGTCACCTGACGTGAGTTATTTTAGTTCCCCATAGTGACGCAACTTACTGATGATGCGGTTTGAAATGCACCCCCCCTGTCTCAGCCTCCAGTAATTATGCTGCAAAAGTTTATGTGTCGGGGGCTAGGGTCAGTCTGTTATATCTGGAGTATTTCTCCTGTCTTATCCTGTGTCCTGTGTGAATTTAAGTATGCTCCCACTAATTATCTCTCTCTCTTTCTCTTCACTCAGAGGACCTGGGCCCTAGCACCATGCCTCAGGACTACCTGGCCTGATGACTCCTTGCTGTGCCCAGTCCACCTCATCATGCTGCTGCTCCAGTTTCAACTGTTCTGCCTGCGGCTATGGAACCCTGACCTGTTCACCAAACGTGCTACCTGTCCCAGACCTGCTGTTTTCAACTCTCTCTCTACCGCACCTGCTGTCTCTAACTCTGAATGATCGGCTATGAAAAGCCAACTGACATTTACTCCTGAGGTGCTGACCTGTTGCACCCTCTACAACCACTGTGATTATTATTATTTGACCCTGCTGGTCATCTATGAGCATTTGAACATCTTGGCCATGTACTGTTATAATCTCCACCCGGCACAGCCAGAAGAGGACTGGCCACCCCTTAGAGCCTGGTTCCTCTCTAGGTTTCTTCCTAGGTTCCTGCCTTTCTAGGGAGTTTTTCCTAGCCACCGTGCTTCTACACCTGCATTGCTGGCTGTTTGGGGTTTTATGTTGGGTTTCTGTACAGCACTTTGTGACATCGGCTGATGTAAAAAGGGCTTTATAAATACATTTGATTGATTGACCTGGCTGCAATCTACTGTGTTCAAGACAGTTGGGTTTATTATGGTTCAAATTATGAAAAAAAATCAATATGTTATAAAAAAAAATGTTTTAACTCCAATACTGTAATAAAAAAGTAATTAACTATGATTTTCTTCTGATATGAAGTCAACAGTAACTCCATCTCAGCATCGTAAAACAAAAGAAAGATATCAATGTGATAGTGAAAGCAACAAGCACTTTTGACTTTATTAAACTAAGTCATACAGGCTACTGGTATGTGGTTGTGTCATGGCTTTCTGGCCAAATATTATACGTGTTAACACAAATCAAACATATTCACCATGTGAAAACACCTGGAACAACCATTCAAACAACGTATTTCAAAATCTCCACTATCTAGTCAAAAGAACAGACTGCGTAAAACCGTAAACCACTGTAGACTGAGGATAACACTTCTCCCGCTGGTTATCTTGCAAGGACAGTTGTTGTTTCACCGAAGTCCGAAACAGTTGTCAGCCAGTGAGACATGTGAGTGTAGTATACCACTTGCCTTGGACACCGGTGTGATGGACATGCTGCTTGGCGAGCGTTGGAGCTGCGTCTCGGTCTCCATCTCGCTGTTCTCTGTCATCATCAGTCTCTTCACAGGATGAAATGAGACGGTCGGCTGTATGTGGTCCGGGTTCCAGAATAACCGGACTGTTACTGCTGAATTCATTCAAATGTGACTTAGTCAAAAGTACTGCTCAGTGTAGCCGTTGAGATTGGCTAAATAAAGCGTACCACCTCACCACGTTATAAAGATTCACGCGCGCCGGGAATAGGCAGGCTGTTGAGGATCATGCGCCAAGAGATGCACAGGGTTACATCCAATTAATATACATCACAGGTCTAAAGGCATTTCAGTTCAGGGCTGCAGAAAGGGTGCAGTCTGTGGCGCTATTCGAAAGATTGGACCTTAGTTACGCATCAGCAAATAACGGTCCTATCCTGCCCTGCGAGGCAAGTAACCTACCAACTGCTATTCTCTCTGATAGTACTATAGTAGTCAACTAAACTCTGATCCAAATACCTCATGTTGGATCAAGCAGGTACGACTCTCCTGAAGGAGAATAAATATTGATGTTTTCGAATCTGAGGGCTTATAGTCCATTAGATTTCCAAAAACAAGTAGTTGAGACGTTCCAGGAAGGTTTCTCGCACAAGCCAGAACTCCTGTAGTAGTATGGTAATAGCATTTTCCTTTCGTCGAACATTTTATTGAACGTGTGCTGCCAACATAAATTCGACTAAACCTCAAACCCAGTCCCGCCTCCATCTGCGTCCGTGGCGCATGATTGGCGCACTCTTTACAACTATGTAAATATTAATTTACTCAAATGTCAGGATTGGTGGTTGTCCGAATTTCATAAAGGGGGCGGTATCTTGGTGTAACAGTAGGTTAGGATAGAAAATACTGGGCTTCAAATAAAGCTCCCATAACCGTATTGGGAACAGGGAAAATCTCTGTAAATGAATGCCATGGTCATAGAACACTTGTATTGTCAACATTTCCATTGACGGACTATCATAAAGTGTTTTCTCACATGCCTACGACGATATGGTTAAATGAAAGATACCTTTTGTATAATGATTACATTAGAGATTGTTATTTTAGAATCAATGGTCTGTGTAGCGGTGAAAAAATAAATCAACAAAAACTTTTGAAAATAATCTCCGCTACTTTTGTTTCCACCGTCACCACCTTGTTTTGTTTCTCTGTGTTAGTCATCAATATATCTCTGTGTCAGTCATCAATATATCTCTGTGTCAGTCATCAATATATCTCTGTGTCAGTCATCAATATATCTCTGTGTCAGTCATCAATATATCTCTGTGTCAGTCATCAATATATCTCTGTGTCAGTCATCAATATATCTCTGTGTCAGTCATCAATATATCTCTGTGTCAGTCATCAATATATCTCTGTGTCAGTCATCAATATATCTCTGTGTCAGTCATCAATATATCTCTGTGTTAGTCATCAATATATCTCTGTGTTAGTCATCAATATATCTCTGTGTTAGTCATCAATATATCTCTGTGTTAGTCATCAATATAGGTAGCCCGCCTATACGTGTCCTTCTGTATGTGTCATCGAGCACAGGTCAAACAAGATCACACTCTCTCTCCCTCGCTCTCTCCCCCTCCCTCCACTGGACAGCTCATGAATCAGCATGATGGATCACTTCGAAATAATATACTGTACCTTATTACACCTTAGAGCACGCACCACGGGGTACATGTAGGCGTCATACCTGTCTATTATGAAATGATTGGTTAGGCGGTCAGGTTTTCCACACTGATGTGATGACATCTTGCCTGAAGTGTAATAGATGATTCGAAAAAACAGTTTCAATCATTGCACATTGACTAGTGCACTTGTCTTGGAATGAATACAGAGAATGAAGCAGTCTCACCAGGTATCCTACTGATAATCTGTTTATACTTAGGCTAAATAATGAAAACACTGATCTGAATGACCCAGAGGAGGGAAAGAAATTCTGAGCAGTCAGTGTAATGTTCTAACAGGACACTTAGGAATCTAATCCGAGAAGAGCTTCAATTCTTATTAATAGTTTAAGTGATTTTCCCCAGAAAGACGACCCTTGTGGGACGGGTTGGCCCATTTCCCACTGTCTATGTGTAAGTATCTACATGAGCATATCTAAAAAGAGAGGTAGGAAGTAGGAGAGAGTTAGAGAAAGGAAATAAATAGAGAAAGAGCAAGAGCAAGGGAACGAGTGAGATAAAGAGACACCAGAGCATCTTCTGGTAATGATCTTCTCTGTTCTCTTCCTGGTTTCTGTCCTCTCCTTTCTTTAACGACTATGCTCCGCTCCAAGGTTACCTGTGCTTATAAAATGAAGCCCTACGTGTTATCTTTGTTACAGCATCTTCCATTTAGCAGATACAGCAAATGTTGCACAGCCCATCTCCCCTTCATTTTCTCCCTGTCCTATAAAAACACAGCGGGCACAGTCACAGGCCCTGTCTGTAAGGCTGCCTTATGAAGGTGAGCTCCTAATCTCCTATACAGATGTGCCTCTGATGCCTAACAAGCAGGCAGTAGCCATTCAAGATGGGTCATGTGATACTGACAGGGGGATGGTTATAAGGGGGTCTACGGGTGGTGGCTGTGGTTACAAACAAGTTCCTTAGTCTTTCAACCCATGAACATTCATCTGTTGTTTTCCATTGATTGGTAATTTGTTCAACTGTGGACTCACTGACAGGGACAATCAGGGACAAACTCTTCTACTTTCACATAGGCGAAAGGGGAAGAGTGATGGAGAGCCTGTGTGTGTGTGTGTGTGTGTGTGTGTGTGTGTGTGTGTGTGTGTGTGAACACTAAGCTGGTAGCAGTCTGCCACAACATCAGAGAGAGCTACACTTCTGCATATGATTCCATTATTCCACCTAAGCCCTTCATCAAAGTTCGGGCTAAGCTGCCAGAAGCCATTTAATGGAGGAGAGGTGGAGAGAGAGAAGGAGAGGTGGAGAGAGGAGGAAAGGTAGCCAAGGAGTGACATTGTTGTTTTACCCCAGCCCCAGTAATCATATTCAAATTAATTATTCCTAGTTTTCTCTAGCAAGTCAGCAGCAAGTGCCAACTGCATGGCAGATTGTGTAGACGCAGAGAGCAATGGAACATGCTACCTAATATAACACTGGGGCTGCAGTTTGATCTCCTGCATGTGTGTTTAGGGGAGGCATGTGTGTGCATTGTTTGTCTACTGCAACATGCATTATATTTAAGCATATGCCACATTAGTCTCTAAAGTGTGTGTGTTTATATAATGTCATTATGCTGAACGGCACAAGTGTAAGCGTGACCAATTTCCCAGAGTGTGAGTCTTGACTACAAACTTAGCCGTAGGACACAGCATTCTTATTAGTCAATTGCTTTGTGTGGAGAAAACAATACACCCTCATTGAACATTCATAAGATTTTCAAGCTGCCTGCTCTGCTGTGCACTCGCAGACTAATACCCCAGGTGTCTGTAAGCCAGCTAAAAATAAGGTCCCCCCAATGACAAGATAGGAGGAGAAAACAAGCCACTCCATGCCAGAGGGAAGGAGAAGGAGGAACACAATATCTCCAGCAGCAAGGGGACAACTGGAGCCAAAATGGCCCCCGTGTGGCACTATGAGCCTAACAACATCACAAGCTAAGTCGCTGGTCGTCATGGCACTGTAGGACGGGTAGCAGTGTGGTTACTCCCAATGGGGCAGACAGAATGATCCTGTTCATTCATCTAGGATTTCATCACAGACATCAGATACCCACACAATTAGTATGAAGACTTGGGTTACATACATGTTTGAATTAAGTTTTGCTACAAAGTGGATAAATTCAGTAAAATAGCATTTAACTACTCATAACATAGTTCCAGCCTGCTTCTACAACCCCGCACAGTACTCAGGGTTGGGTTTCTCCATAGCCTTTTTTTCAAAAGTAGCTTATTGCTGCCCTCTAGTGTTGCGCTAAGTTTGAGACAACATGCATTACATACAGTAACAGGAAAACATGTAGGACTACTACAATATAGTGGAGACTACCTGACCTGGTCAGGAAAAACCTCTGCTCCCTATTTATAGCCTATAACTGGAGCCAAGAGTTTTTCCTAGTCAGGTCAGGAAATAATTCAGAGCGAAACAAATTAACACTTCAACATACTGCAATTACAGAAATAACAGGCAAATCTTAATAATATAGTTATATATTTATTCATACATACATATTCATTTATAATCAGTTAATTGTATAAAAAAAAAAAAAAAAAAAAAAAAAAAAAATAGATTTACATTAATTTATATGAACTACAGTCATTGTGTAAAGTAAAAAAAAAAAGTAAAGTAATCCCCAGGTGTCAAACTACCAAGAACACACTTTAAATCCACCATCTTGTTCACACAGCCAGCCAGCCATCCTCCCCAACCCCCTCCCCCACACAGTCTAGTCATAGGGACTGAGTGGACATGAAAATGGACTGATCCAGAATTCAGTAATCTGTCATCTTCCATGTTAACTGCTGGAAAATCAGAGGAATGAAGCGGTATAATTGTTTTGCATGTGTTTAGTCTTGACATTCTACAGGGTAGTTTATGAGATAACCCGGTATGGACATGTTCTCGTGTTTTTGTATATTGAATAAATTCTAACAGAACCGCTTGAGGCTGAATTTGCCTGTTGTCTGTGCTGTCAATAGTGTGTATGTGTAAGCACGTATGTCTACTCTGCATACCTTCGCTCTCAACTGAGTTCTGATTCAGAGGGGACCATGGCAGTGCAAATGGTCAGTGCGTACCGTGTGTGTGTGTCTCAGTGCGTCTGTGTATGACTAAGCGAGTACAAGTGGTGCCGGTGACTCAGCAACTATGTGTGAAGAGGGCAAACAGGTGTTATGGATCCTGGCTTCACCATGACTTTCCCTCCAGTAACTCCAGACCGTACGGAGCAGGGGGAGCACAGTTGCATCCAGCCAGAGGGTGCGTAGTATGAGTACATTATGCATCTCCGCATATCTGGGCTCCTGGATGTTCTCTAATCCCCCATAAACCCGCATTCAAACAAAACAGATCAGACTGGATTAATCGCCGTTTGCATTATCCCCCTCCCACCCCCAACGGACAAATCACAAAACAGAAAATAATCATTAAATGTTTTGCCTGTTAGTTGGTTTGAATCTTAGAAGGAAATATGTATTTTTAGAGAACATTAAAACATTCCTATTGGGCGTACCAACTCTGTTTTGTTTCTACAGTGGGGTGGGCTGCATCATGGTGTTAGGGGATCCCCAAAGCAAGGCATAACAAGTAAAGGGAAAGCACATCAGGAGAGGAATCTGTTTCTGCTACATCAGCACACAACCTAGGCCCTAACCCCCCCACGTTCCCAGACCATGCCTTCATGGCAACACATTCAATACGTTGTATAACATCCATTATACATACAAGCAACACCGGTTCATCCTCACCGACTCATCATCAACTTATTTTACAAATTGCACTGTCTCCAACCCTTCCCCCTGTACAAAGGTTACACTCTGGACATTAGGTAACAAGAACTCGTAATAGAACACAAACTGCATAAGACCAAAAACCAAGGACTGCAAGAGGGCTCAAACTTAACTGGGGAAAACACTGAACTCATGACTGAATGAAAAACAAAAACAGCCCCACCCCAAAACACACCAAACAGAAAAGAGAGGGGAGGGGTGAGAACGAGATGTAGAAGTCACCAACTTGAACAGAAAAAGGCTAAAAAAAGACTAAACTATAAAAAGAAAAACAGAACAGAGAACAGAAGAGGAGAGAAAACAGAGAAGGTTAAAGTGTGGGAGAGGAGGAAGGATCCAAATGAAAGGCTTTGAAACTCATGAACAGGGGTCAAAGTCTTTTGGTAAGGTGGTAGTCGTGGCGTTTTGGGACACATACCCCTGTACTCCAACATCTGTCAGCAGGCCAGTGTTGTGCACTCAGCTCACTCCAGGTCAAGATTCTAAACAACTTCCTTGTTCCTATCCAATTCCAGCGGCCCCTCCTCGTCCCACGTCACTGGTCCCAGGCAGAAAGAGAAGGGCGTTGCGCTGGTGGCAGGGTCAACTCCACTGTCACCCTCTCCCCTGCATGGCCTCATGGGAGTTGAAGGGGCATTACTGTCACTGACCAGATCCTGGTGCCCGCTAGCAACACTGGGCATCTCCTCCTACACATGTGGTTCGCCAGCTCGCATTCATCAAGAATGTTCATCACCAAGGAGGGAAAAAAAGACTAAAAGCAACAAAATGAAAATACAGATACTTTGTTTTCGGTTGGCTTTTTCTTTCCATCCTCTTGGTCTGTCTGGCATCACAAACTCACAGTGACGTCAATCTTTTTTATTTTATGTGTTTGGGTCTCTATTCAAGATTTTTGTTGTTAAGACTAGCTTGCAGGGGCCTGGTTTAATATGTCTCCAAAAATCCAGAACCGGTGATGGTTCACTGTCCAAACTACTCTCCATAGCCCTGGAACATTCTCTCACACACTGTGTGTGTACAGTATGTGTTTGGCTAAACATAGTTCATAGTGCGAGACCCATTAACGTAAATCTCTCCTTCACACCATGGTCTGTGGTGTGGTTCAGCTGGCTGCGGCGCTGGATTTCCACAGTACTTACATATAATACATTTAGATTTAAAAAACTAGAATTGTTACATGCAACATTTGGCATCTTCTCAAGTCCCCAAGTGTAAGTCTCAATTGGTGTCCTTTTTAGAAAAATATTTGCTTTTCTCTTCTTTTTTTTGTACAATGAAGTTTCTGATTGTAACAGAGAGGGAGGAAGGGAGGTATTGAGCTGTGTGTGCGCGCGCATGTGTATGTGCAAGTGTGTGTAGTCATTTGGCAGTAAACTATTAGATGAGTCATAGAGACTCTTTAAAAAGTGTCATCATTTTGCTGGATAAACTCAGCATAGCCTCTAGCAGGCCTGCACTAAGCTGTAGCTACTTTGAGTCTAGAGAAGAATAACTACTACCCACTGTATTTACAATATGTTTGTGTGTGTGTGTGCGTGCGTGCGTGCGTGTGTGTGTGTGTGTGTGTGTGTGGGGTGGGGGGGGGGGGGGCTGTTTAATGGCTGTAGAAGACACCAGGACTCTGTTAAATTAAACACCTTTTCCACTGGCACTTAAAATTTGTTTAATGGCTGTAGAAGACACCAGGACTCTTAAATTAAACACCTTTTCCACTGGCACTTAAAATTTGGGCCAAAATAGAGATGGTTCGAATGGAATTCTCAAATTCGAACCAGCACAGCCCAGTTTCACAACTGGTGCTAGCGCGATTAGAATTCAGGCTGGTGACGCAGTAAATAAATACAAACAAATTTAAATCACCGCTGGATGGTGACAACGTTTAGCAGTTCATCTAGGTGTGTACGCTGCTAGTTAGCACATGGACAAGCAGTACTGCAGTAGTCAGACATGACACGAATTACCACCACAGCTGGATCCATTAATTTTTGCATTACACAATAAACTTTTATGACAACAGTCAGCCCTAAAATGCTAGCTACCATTATTAGCTAGCATATCAGAGTTAAAACAAGCTACTGTAGCTAGTAGCAGGAATTTTAGCTGGCCCGTTCGTATTGAAAGCTAGCTAGCTACATCATATCAAACATTTCGTATAAAAAATATAATTAAATACATTTAAAAAAACTCAAACCTGCCGTCTGGTTTGCTTGATTAGCTAGCTAGCCAATAGCGACGCTAACCGTTTAGCTAGTTAGCAAACTAAATACATGGTTCTGAGTATGGCTAGCACTGACAGGAGTATGGGTTAAAGTTAGTTACAGTATTGTGAGGGTGAATTTAAATTCTTCAACATCTTGCCAGTTAGCAACATTAGCGAAGCCAGCTGCAGTCACATATTGGCTACCTAGCAACATGACATAATTTATTATATTTAGGAGGCAGTGGAAACAATTTCAGCTAGCCACCAAGTCCAGCCTAACCTGGGTTGACTTCAAAAGTGCCAATGGAAACGGATCTTTAGCAAAAAAAAAAAAAAAAGTTTGGAGTGGAGTGGGCAGTATGGAACCAGAGGCTAACAAAGATAACTTCACATTGAAGTGCAGTTATGTCTAGAGGTAGCTTGACAGTCGTTGAAAGATTCTGAGGGCATTTCTACCAAACCAATATCCTCATAGTAGCTCTAGCCATGTTTCTGGTTATCCTCCCAACACCCACAAACACACATTGGATGTGAGTTTCTTATCCAAACCTATCTTCCTGATCCTTCAGTAAAAGGTCATAGTAGTCCATAGGGAACCTTGTATCAAGTGAGCCCTAGCTTCATGTAGTCCATACAGTGTATTAGGAGCCTAATCTGTAAACAGCAGTGGTTCTATTATGTAATCCTCCCTGTAATGCTGCAAGGTCTTTAGAACATGGGCCTGGGGACAGCAGGGAATGTACTGACGCTCATCTGTGGTGATGTGTGTGTGTGTGTTTATTTGTGTGTTTGACAAAGGCTGTTGTGAGTGGGTTTGGTAGTGTCGTTGGGAAGGTTCTTCCCAGACCCTGTGGTGTTTGGGCTCTCTCCCTCTCTCTGCAGCTCCAATCGGGGGGGACACACCAGCATGTATACCTTGAGGCCGGATCGGACCAGGCCGAGCCAGGTTGGGTGGAGGGGCAGATGTTGGGCTGAGGGGGGGTGGGGACGCAGTCTTCACATCATAGCAGGATACAGCAGCGACAGAATCTCTGGCGACTCCCCCCGACTGAGGGGGGTGGGGTGACGGGGGCGAAATACGCGTGCACTTTGATGTTAGGTAGATGGGTCTGGAGAGAAAGAGATAAAAAAGACAAGCGTTGGTGTAAGGGTATATACAAACGCATCTAAGAAATGTTCATTCATCTACTGTAATCTGTGTGTCTGTGTGTCTGTGCACAACGCATAAGCAGCAATGTACGATGTAGCACCAGTGCCTACCCTTAGTCTCTTAATGCCTGCGCGGGTGATCTGCTGGCAGTCGTAGAGCTCGATGCGGTCCAGGCTGTGGCAGGTCTTCAGGTGCTCCAGCGAGGCGTCCGTGATCAGGGGGCAGTTGTCCAGCTCGATCACCTCCAGCCGGTCGTGGGCACAGGGCCCGCTGCCCAGATGTCTGATGCCATCGTCAGTAATCAGCTCACAGTGAGACAGGCTCTGAGAGAGAGAGAGAGACCATAACAACGACATGGGAACAGTTAAGAACAGCAATACTACGGTCACCGAACACATTGGGTTTCTTTTGTTATTAACACCACGAGACTGTGGATTATCTAAGAAACAAGTTCTTCCGACATGTATTTCATAGAATTTAAAGACGTTCCTTAGATTTAACAAAGCATGTTTGAGACAAGCTCCTAGGATAGAAGCCATTAGCTAGTGCTCACCAGAACTTGCAGACGAGGGCAGTGGATGGACAACTGGATAAGTGTGCCGTCCGTGATCTGGGGAGAGACATAAA
This sequence comes from Salvelinus namaycush, assembly GCF_016432855.1. Classification (NCBI taxonomy): domain Eukaryota; kingdom Metazoa; phylum Chordata; class Actinopteri; order Salmoniformes; family Salmonidae; genus Salvelinus; species Salvelinus namaycush. The sequence continues at coordinate 67,750,047 of NC_052309.1, read as the reverse complement.
CAAACGAATCCTTCTGGTGGATGGTGCTACAAGGTATGTTAGTGTGTGTGGGAACGTGCGTGTTGCGCAGGCTAGCTCACCTGCACACACTCTTCCAGGTCCATCTTTTCCAGCTCATGGCAATTCTGCCAGAAAAAAACAAAACACAAACAGTAAGACAACACATGTACACTACAATTCAAAAGTTCGGGGTCACTTAGACATTTTCTTGTTTTTGAAAGAAAAGCAAACAGTTTTTGTCCATTAAAATAACATCAAATTGATCAGAAATACAGTGTAGACATTGTTAATGTTGTAAATGACTATTGTAGCTGGAAACAGCAGGTTTTTATGGAATATCTACATAGGCGTACAGAGGCCCATTATCAGCAACCATCCCTCCTGTGTTCCAATGGCACGTTGTGTTAGCTAATCCAAGTTTATCATTTTAAAAGGCTAATTGATCATTAGAAAACCCTTTTGCAATTATGTTAGCACAGCTGAAAACTGTTGTACTGATTAAAGAAGCAATAAAACTGGCCTTCTTTAGACTAGTTGAGTATGTGGAGCATCAGCATTTGTGGGTTCAAAATGGTTCAAAAAGCCTCCCACTCTTTCTATTCTGGTTAGAGCCAGTTTGCGCTGTTCTGTGAAGGGAGTAGTATACAGCTTTGTATGAGATATTCAGTTTCTTGGCAATTTCTCGCATGGAATAGCCTTCATTTCTCAGAACAGGAATAGACTGACGAGTTTCAGAAGTAAGTTTGTTTCTGGCCATTTTGAACCTGTAATCGAACCCACAAATGCTAATGCTCCAGATACTCAACTAGTCTAAAGGCCAGTTTTATTGCTTCTTTAAATCAGTACAATAGTTTTCAGCTGTGCTAACAAAACTGCAAAAGGGTTTTCTAAATGATCAATTAGCCTTTTAAAATTATAAACTTGGATTAGCTAACACAACGTGCCATTGGAACACAGGAGTGATGGCTGCTGATAATGAGCCTCTGTACACCTATGTAGATATTCAATTTAAAAAATCAGCCGTTTCCAGCTACAATAGTCATTTACAACATTAACAATGTCTACATTGTATTTCTGATCAATTTGATGTTATTTTAAAATGGACCAATTTTTTGTTGTTGCTTCTCAAAAACAAGGACATTTCTAAGTGACCCCAAACTTTTGAATGGTAGTGTATGTCAGAGATGTGTGTGTGTGACCTGTGTCAGTTTCCACACTCACCCTTGCTAGTGTAGTGAAGCCCACATCTGTGAGCTGAGAGCAGCGAGCCACCTCTAATATTCTGAAAGGAGACAGGACATACTGTTATGGTCGGGGGAACTTCTATGTATTGACGTGTCTGAGGAAATACAAGGTGGGTTAATTTGGGCACTAACCAGAAAGGAGAGCGGGGTGTATTTGAGTCTTAATGTATGAAGGGTTGTATGGTGTTTCTGGTGGTATTTGGAGTGAACAGGGGTTAGAAGCAGGGATGGGTGGGTGGGGGGGGGGGGGCGTGGATGTGGGTTGGATGAGGCTGGCTTGGTGGGGGGGGGGACACACCTGAGACCAGTGTGGAGGGGTTGGAGCAGGGGTCGGGGGTGAGGAGGTGGACTAGGAGCAGAGGGAGTACCAACCTGAGGCGCGGGCAGTTCAGTCCCAAGGCGTGGAGGATGGCATCTGTGATGTTGGCACAACCTGAGACACACAGCGACTGCAGATGGTGACAGCCCCGGCATATAGTAATGAGACCTTCGTCTGTGATTTGCTGCTCAGAAGGAAGCAGGCATGGGTCACTAGCAGAAATTCCACGGCATCAAACAGTTATAACACCATTAACAAAATGAACATAATATTACCATAACTAATGCCGTAGGCTATGAATATCCACCTCGGAACAGGGAAGGAGAATCATATCTTGTTTTCTGTGATATATTTTCATCTCTTTTCCCTCTATAGTTCTGATCTTACAAGATTGCAGAAAGTTGCGAGGGGGAGCCACACAGAGAAAGCACAGGTGTAAAAAGAGAGAGAGGACAGAGGATGAAAAAGAGGCGAGTCTGGCAAAAGAAGAGGGAGCTGCTGAAAGATGGGAGACATTGAGAAGGAGACAAGGAAGGAAAGAGGGAGAGAGAGAGACATTTGGGGTGTAGACGTAACAGGAAGGGAATTTGGAGACAGATAAAGAGGATGCCAGAGAAACAAATGTGTTGTCTGGGTGGATTTCACACGCTATTCGTTATGTAGGTTACATGGCAGGGCAGGCCTCAGTCCACACCAGTCCCTCTACTGCAGGGCAGTCTGACTGAGCAGCCTTGTACACAAGAAACTCCCCTCAGTCCACCCCCCAAAAAAAAACAGCAGAGGAGAGGCAGGACATGACTCATTTACCTTCCATATGGATAGCCACAACAGCTATTAGAGATTCATAATTTCTCAATGACAAACCTATTCAGGAGTTACAAGCCCCCAACCCACCACAACAAAGCATTCAGCCCCAAACATGATGGGTGGTGAAATATCAAGCGAGACACTTACTTTATTTTGGAGCTGTGAGACCAGCAGGTTTTGCTGTTATGAGACCTAAACACTGAAAGAGGTGCTTGCTTACCGAACACGTCTGTAAGTTGAGAGTGACCAGCTCTGGACAGTGTGCACCAATGTGCTTCAGTGCTTCATCCTCCAACTAGTTAATAGGTGGAGATGGAAAGAAGCGAGAGCGAGAGAGAGGGAGAGAGAGAGCGAGAGAGGTGTCATTTTAAATCCCATTAGCAGTGTACCAAGGTAACCCCACCAATGAGCTAGCTAGCTAACCCCCTTCTGCAACTAAATGTCCTACCTGCTGTTTGGATCTACCCTCCCCATCACACTGCTTGCAATACAAACATTAGCCCTGGTCTCATATCTAGACTAGCTAAGCCCCTCTCCCCTCAGTCAGCCATTCAGTCTACCTATATCTTAATGCCTCATCCTCCTGCCTACAATACTAATCATATGCGATCCGTTTTCTCATTTCACCTGCAAGGGTGTCTGAATACCTCTCCCATATCCAGTCTGTTCTTCTGTTCACGCACCTTGCTTAGACTGAGGTAGCGATCTTATGCTTTTTAATGGTCCCAACTCTAGCTGACCCCTTTGTTGCCTTGCCCTGGCCCTACCTGTGTGCAGCCCTTGAGGAAAAGGCCTTTGAGTCCGGGACAGCATCGTACCAAGGCCTGGATGCCATCCTTAGTCACCTGGTCACACCACGAGATGTTAAGCTGCTCTAACAGAGGACAGCCCTCACTGCAGGGGAAGAAATGGGTCAGACCACAACACAGATATTAGATAAAAAGCCGGCAAAACAACAACAAATGTGTCCCATATTTATGCACATCCCCTGAATTACCTGTTCACCCTACACTTGTACAACAGATGCAACCATCTGCTCCTGCTGAGGAGACTCCCCGGTGTGTGTGTGTGTGTGTGTGAGTATTGTCGGAGTCCTGGAAAAACCTTGTATCTCAAAAAAGTCCTAGGATATTTTGAATGGCTTATATTAGTTCTAGAGTCAACAAACTGTCACGGAGCATGAAGAGGGATGACTACAATCAAATCACTAAAAGGTGAGTGACAAGGTTTTTCCAGGAATGCTGACAGTGTGAGAAGGAGAGACCCCTCACCTGAGTGCTTTGAGTGACAGGTTGGTGATTGAGGTACAGGAGGCGAGGTCCAAGTGCTTGAGCTTGGGACAGAACTTACTGAGGCTGTTACATGTGCTGCATGCGAGAGAAAGAGACAAGAGGCTTACATGTATAATAATGTAACACTTCAGTACATTAGCAAAACATAATTATACTAGACAAAAAAAACATAAGGCATAAATGTCTGCAAATACCTGTCAGTAATCTTGGTGCAGCCATTCAAACTAAGCAGCTCGATATTCCTGCAGTTCTGGGAGAAGGTTCTGTTGAAAAACAAACAGGAACAGACATATTTGCACTGGAGTGTGTGTGTACTTGCCCTCCAGCTCCCACATAAATCTCCTCCCCTCACCCTCCTCAGTGCCAAGAGTGCCCAGTCTAGGCCAGATTCCCAGTCAGTCCTCACCTCAGAGCGCTGTCCCCCACCCCCAGACAGCCCCTCAGACTCAACTTCCTCAGGAATCCCCCACATCGTTTCGAGATGTTCTCCACCACTCGCCCCTGCAACACACGGACACAAACAAACACCTCTCATAAAACATAGATTCATCCCCAGATCATCTTCACATACATGCAAGAATGCATGTAGCAGGAGCATAGGGTAGGAGTCTGCCTGTTCAGGCAAAACACAACCATCTTTGTAAACACTGACTGCTTAACTTGAACCAATTTCACAGAGCCTGTTGAGTGTCTGTCTTACTATTGCACTCACGTCTGGCAGACATGATTATACTTGACCTGGCGTTCAGGTCATTCATCGTTGACTATGGCAATGTACTAAACTTGTCACGTGTGAATACATCAGTCATACCCTTCAAATGCCTTTAAATGGTCATCTGTGGTCATCCATACAGTGACAAGGTCAATAGATTGACATACAGTACATGACATTGATTGTGGTGAATGCACAACATCAATAGTAGTCAATTCAAACGTTCCTTTGGTAGACAACCAACTGCTAAGGTCCTGGATTCAAATCTTTGATAATCACGGTATGTGGGTTTAAAGTCAATGTTGTTTGTGTTTATAAGGTCAAAGCCATGAATGTCCACTTTGTTTCCATAAAAGATAGCAAGACAGACAAAGACAATTGATAAATCAATGGCAGGTGAGGAGGAGATGGAGAGGATAGGAAAGAGAAGAGGTGAGGAAAAAGGTTTATGTGAGACTTCCTGACCTCGATATCTCTCTGAAAGTCGAAAAGGTCAATCCTCTGCCAATTACTGCCGTCCAGAGCGAGCACATTCCACGACTGAGGGAGAGAGGGGCACATGGTCAACTTCACTGGTTTCACTATTCTGTCCAACACACAATTACACACACACACTCACACTGAACCAAATACACACTTCAGAAACACAAACTCACCCGTGAGACCTGGGCACAGCGACAGAGTGTCACCACATCCAGAAAGGAGAAGATTCTGGAACACAGACAGGGATGGTTCAGAACCCCTGGTACCCAGAATCAGAACCAGAGCCCTCTATGTATACAAGGCTCTACCCAGAATCCCTGTTCGACCCTATAAATTACACTTAGAACTCTGCTATGTATGCCACTTTATGTTTGATGAGCATATGACACTTATGATTGTGTTCTTGTGTGTGTGAAGTTATGTTAACTCTACTATGGTTATCGTGTTTGAAGGCTAGATAAATGTTTACTTTTGCAGAGAGAGATTGTGTGGTGGGGCATTACACACACACAAAACGTTAAAAACACCTCTTTCCATGACAGACTGACTAGGTGAATCCAGGTGAAAGATATGATCCCTCATTTGTCACTTGTTAAATCCACTTCAAATCAGTGAAGATGAAGGGGAGGAGACAGGTTAAAGAAGGATTTTTAAGCCTTGAGACAATTGAGAATGTGTGCCATTCAGAGGGTGTATGGGCAAGACAAAAAAGGTGCCTTTGAACGGAGTATGACAGTAGGTGCCAGGAGCACCGGTTTGTGTCGAGAACTGCAACGCAACAGTTTGTGTGTATCAACAATGGTCCACCACCCAAAGGACATCCAGCCAACTTGACAACTGTGGGAAGCACTGGAGTCAACATGGGCCAGCGTCGCTGTGGAACGCTTTCAACACCTTGTAGAGTCCATGCCCTGACGAATTGAAGCTGTTCTGAGGGCAAAAAGGTGGGTGCAACTAAATATTAGGAAGGTGTTCCTAATGTTTGGTATACTCAGTGTGTACAGACATACAATACAATACCAGTCAAAAGTTTGGACACCTATTCATTCAAGATTTTGTCTTTATTTTTTACTATTTTCTACATTGTAGAATAGTGAAGACATCAAAACTATGAAATAACACATATGGAATCATGTAATAACCAACAAATTTGTATTTTAGATTCTTCAAAGTAGCCACCCTTTGCCTTAACAGCTTTGCACACTCTTGGCATTCTCTCAACCAGCATCACCTGGAATGCTTTTCCAACAGTCTTGAAGTAGTTCCCACATATGCTGAACACTTCTTGGCTGTTTTTCCTTCACTCTGCGGTCCAACTCAACACAAACTATCTCAATTGGGTTGAGGTCAGGTGGTTGTGGAGGCCAGATCATCTGATGCAGCACTACATCATTCTCCTTCTTGGTCAAATTAGCCCTTACACAGCCTGGAGGTGTGTTGGGTCATTGTCCTGTTGAAAAAGAAATGAAATGATAGTCCCACTAAGCGCAAACCAGATGGGATGGCGTATCGCTGCAGAATGCTGTGGTAGCCATGCTGGTTAATTGTGCCTTGAATTCTAAATAAATCACTGGCAGTGTCACCAGCAAAGCACCCACACACCTCCTCCTCCTCCATGCTTCACGGTGGGAACCACACATGCAGAGATCATCCGTTCACCTACTCTGTGTCTCACAAAGACACAGCGGCTGGAACCAAAAATCTCAAATTTGGACTCAGACCAAAGGACAGATTTCCATCGGTCTAATGTCCTTTGCTTGTGTTTCTTTGCCCAAGCAAGTCTCTTCCTCTTATTGGTGTCCTTTAGTAGTGATTTCTTTGCAGCAATTCAACCATGAAGGCCTGATTCATGCGGTCTCTTCTGAACAGTTGATGTTGAGATGGGTCTGTTACTTGAACTCTGAAGCATTTATTTGGGCTGCAATTTCTGATGCTGGTAACTCTAATGAACGTATCCTCTGCAGCAGAGGTAACTCTGGGTCTTCCTTTCCTGTGGCGGTCCTCATGAGAGACAGTTTCGTCATAGCGCTTGATGGTTTTTACGACTGCACATAAAGAAACTTAAAGTTCTTGAAATGTTCCGTTTTGACTGACCTTGTCTTAAAGTAATGATGGACTGTCGTTTCTCTTTGCTTATTTGAGCTGTTCTTGCCATAATATGGACTTGGTCTTTTACCAAACAGGGCCATCTTCTGTATACCACCCCTGCCTTGTCACAACTCAACTGATTGGCTCGAACGCATTAAGAAGGAAAGAAATTCCACAAATTAACAAGGCACACCTGTTAATTGAAATGCATTCCAGGTGACTACCTCATGAAGCTGGTTGAGAGAATGACAAGAGTGTGCAAAGTTGTCAAGGCAAAGGGTGGTTACTTTGAAGAATCTCAAATAGAAAATATATTTGGATTTGTTTTACACTTTTTTGGATACTACATGATTCCATATGTGTTATTTCATAGTTTTGATGTCTACAATGTAGAAAATAGTAAAAATAAAGACAAACTCTGGAATGAGTAGGTGTGTCCAAACTTTTAACTGGTACTGTATGTATGTATGTATGTATGTATGTATGTATGTATGTATGTATGTATGTATGTATGTAATGTACCAGTGCCTTCAGAAAGTATTCATACCCCTTGACTTTTTCCACATTGTTGTGTTTCAGCCAGAATTCAACATTTACCCCTAAGTCAATAGACTAACCTTTTACAACTGTGAATCTTCAGGTCTTGCCATAGATTTTCAAGTAGATTTAAGTCATGTCTTTTTGGTAAGCAACGCCAGTGTAGATTTGGCCTTGTGTTTTAGGTTATTGTCCTGCAGAAAGGTGAAGTCATCTAGGATTTTGCCTGTGCTTAACTCCATTCATTAATTTTTTATCCTGAGAAACTCCCCAGACCTTAACAATTACAAGCATACTCATAACATGATGCAGCCACCACTATGCTTGAAAATATGTAGAGTGGTACTCAGTAACGTATTGGCCCCAAAAATAACACTTTGTATTCCGGACAAAAAGTGAATTGCTTTGCCACAGTTTTTGCATTATTACTTTAGTGCCTTGTTGCAAACAGGATGCATGTTTTCAGATTTTTGTATTCTGTACAGGCTTCCTTTTCACTATAAAATTAGGTTAGTATCGTGGAGTAACTACAATGCTGTTGATCCATTCGCAGTTCCCCTATCACAGCCATTAAACTCTGTAACTGTTTTAAAGTCACCACCGGCCACATGGTGAAATTCCTGAGCAGTTTCCTTCCTCTCTGGCAACTGAGTTAGGAAGCTCGCCTGTATCTTTGTAGTGACTAGGTGAATTGATACAACATCCAAAGTGTAATTAATAACTTTACCATTCTCAAAGGGATATTCAATGCCTGCTTTTTAAAATTATTTACCCATCTACCAATAGGTAGCCTTCTTTGCGAGTCATTGGAAAACTTCTCTGGTATTTGTGGTTGAATTTGTGTTTGAAATTCACTGCTCGACTAAGGGACCTTACAGATAATTGTATGTGTGGGATAGAGATTAGGTAGTCATTCAAAAATCATGTTAAAAACTATTATTGCACACGGAGTGAGTCCATGCAACGCATGTCACTCGTTAAGACATTTTTACTCCTGAACTTATTTAGGCTTGCCATAACAAAGGGGTTGAATACTTAGTCAAGACATTTCAGCTTTTCATTTTTATTCATTTGTAAACATTTCAGAAAACAATTCCACTTTGACATTATTGGGTATTGTGTGTCGGCCAGTGACAAAAAACATCTAAATGTTATCCATTTTTAAATTCAGGTTGTAACACAAAATGTGGAAGAAGTCAAGGAGTGTGAATACTGCCTATGCCCTTCGAGAATAGGTATGCATGTGTGATGGATTCATATGTAACACATTGCACCCTGCAGCCCAGTGTGATGTAGGGTGAGTAAAATGTTGCATTTGGCCTCGGCAAGCCTGCCCCTAACCCAAAAGCCCTAGTAAATCAGAGCTCAGTCTGTGGCCCCTGCACCTTCAGCACACCCCCAACCGTCAGCACCTCTATCCCAGACCGTTCTGCTGGTGAGACCCAGGCTTGAGTTATGGCCTCCATTTTCTGTTTGCTCAGGGGCTTTTTACTTTTTTTCTTTGCTTAATCGATTTGAATGTTTTATAGCCCAGACCATCCGTGTTTAATTAGTTTTAGAATGGGGGGGGGGGGGGGGGGGGGGGGGATTGGGGCAAGTGGGATGGGGCGCATGAGGGAGAGTGGCAGATGGCAGTTGGTCGGTGATGTTGACCAAACCACTAGAGCCCCGGTATAGTGACCCTTCGTTTCTAAGGTGGCTCATGGCTCAAGTGTCACGATGAAACCTCGCTAATTATCAGTGGCTGTGTTGTGTGGAGCAGGTGGATCAGAGTGTACACGGCTGTGTTTTGGGCAGGTTAAGATGTTTGATGGTGTTGAGCATGCCATATTCTGTGTGTGCATACGGCCCAGTCATTGGAAAGCCCTCGCTCACCGTAGCAACAGCTCCTTGGGCAGCTTCTTATTGATGACGGCCTCGTCGCTGTTTGAGAACATCTGTGAGGAAGAGATGAAGAAGAGCGTGTTAACTTCCTTTGGCTCCATCGCTCACGGCAGGACTGGCCTAGACTTCCTCTATTCTCTCTGCCCCACCCCAAGGAAAGCTCCAGCATATAACCAATGACAAACAATCGCTGTCATCAGTAGAGATAGGTTCAATGTCAAAGCTTGACGGGAGAAAGGGGGTGATACAGTGAGTGCGATGGATATTGAGAGGAAGGGAGACATTTTCTGTCTCCTAATCAAACAGTGACTACAGAAGAGGTGTTAACACACCCACAAACAGAAAATTAGGATCCATGAGATATTCAGGCCCTTGATACACTGAAAGATGTCATGGAAAACAGTATCCTACTCTAGTTTGCAGACTTCCCATATTTAGGAGCAAACCTACATTTGTCCAAGTATGAAGCACTTAATGGGTAAGTCAATTGTATTCATATTTGATTCCTGGGGTCATACAACAAATGTTGTATGACTAAGGCTGCATTTACAACAGGCAGCCCAATTCTGATATTTAAAAAAAAATCTGATATTTTTCTCTCACTCATTTGTCTTTCGACCAATCAGATCAGCTTTGAAAAAGATATGTGAAAAGATCTGATGTGATTGGTCAAAACACCAATTAGTGGAACAAATATCTTAGTTGGCCTGTCTGTGTTAGTCGCTTTGGATAACTTTGGTCTGCTAAATGGCATATATATATCTTTTTTTTTAATGGAGGAGTATTGTAGTCAGAATAGGACCTGTCAAATGCAGTAATGCTGAACCATGCTGGTGGTCCATGTAATGACAAAGATATCAAGCATAAACAGGAATACACTTTGTAGAGACTTGAGCAACTTTGTGACAAAGTCAACCTGAGTCTGCTGTTAGTCTGACTTCCAATATATGAATATTTTGAATGTGAATACAAATTCAGTGGATGCACTGGGTCAATGGTACATTAAGCCTGTCCTACGATCCCTGTTTACTTTAACACTCCGAGGGAGCAGGAAAGGACAGGCATTTCACTTTTGGATTTGGGGAAAATTCACTCTGACAGCTTGCCTTTCAGAGAACTACTCAACAGGTCAAATAATCCACGGCCATTTCCAAAATAACCAGATGCGCATGGTCTGGGGCATATAGGCTACATTGTTTTTCCTTTGTGGAGTTTTTCCTTTGTGGTGTTTGTTGTTTGCTGGGCCACAGTAGTTATTGGTCATTTCCATGTAAAAAGGACCCAAGAGCACCAACATGTGAAGTCCATAAGAGCATATCAAATCTGGTGTCAAATGAAAGCTAAGACTATATTTGAGAAATTAAGGCATACACACATTTTTAAACAATTTTCCATCCTAAACATTTCAGAATAAGCAACGGCTTTGATTTCAGGCCAAACAGATGGAAAAGGGGTATTAGAAAACATCTACCAGAAAAAGTAAAAAAAATTTTTTTTTTTTTTTAAAATACATAGTAATAATGCTTAAGTAAATAAAGACCCCTGCCAACTAATATCAATATGTTTCATTTTGTATAACTTTTGTTGCCGTATAAGTTTAAGAAACATTGCCTTGAAATTCCTTTACCAAAAACCCACATATCTTTAAGTAACAAGTAAAGGTAGACCTATCAATAAACTACTTTTACTGATATACGTTTTGTTAATTTATTAAGTGATTAAAACCCCCCAAAAATGTAATTGTAAGTGATTTTCTGCAATTGAATCGGCTACAATGGTAAACTATACTCCACTGTTCTGTCCTTTACTGAGCTCTATTGTGCTGTACTATACTTTGAATGTCCAAGCTTGTGAAACAGACATCTATGATTGGTCTTGTTTGGGGGCAGAGCTCATTAAAATAATAGCCGGTGTGTAGAATAATACCCAAATATGCAGAGGAGGATATTACATATTTATACCTTTGTGTACCTATTTAGGTTACAGAACTATGAAGAGAATGACATTCATATCCATAACTATGCATTTCTGTGTAGTACAGATCAGGGACCCCATGACGAAGTTCTGTTACCGCAATTCCGTTACCGGGTGTAAATCCACTTCACTTGCTGTAGTTTAATAATCAAAAGAGATTTTTCAGTCAATGTGTCATGTCATAGCTCACATTCCATTCTGTCTACAGACCTCGTTGAATCTTAATTCGGAGCAGATGTTTATAGTTTCTGGAAAACGTTGACACGGAGATTTTACCGAAATTCTGTCACCAAACTTTGCATCTGCACAGTTCTTCCAGTAAATGTGTTATTGTAAATTGTTCTCAAAAGTAGTCCTTGTGCATAAACTTGTATGGTTTGTTAAACTTTGAAATCACTGGTTTTTGTTGGGATTACATTTTAATTGAAAAATCTGAGTCAACGCAATTCCGTTACCGTGGAACTGCCCTTACGGTTTGAGTATGTTGCCACATATTATTACAAAGTACCTTTTCTTGAATGGTGAGAAATACTGGTCCATGTGATATATCCTATTGTACAGTGTATTCAGAAAGTATTTAGACCCCTTGACTTCCTCCACATTTTGTTACATTACAGCCTTATTCTAAAATGGATTAAATTGTCCCCCCCTCCTCAATCTCCACACAATACCCCATGACAAAGCAAAAAGTTTTCAGATCCTTTACTCATTTCTTTGTTGAAGCACCTTTGGCAGCGATTACAGTCTTGAGTCTTCTTGGGTATGACGCTACAAACTTGGCACACCTGTATTTGTGGAGTTTCTCCCATTCTTCTCTGCATATCCTCTCAAGCCCTGTCAGGTTCGATGGGGAGCGTCGCTGCACAGCTATTTTTAGATCTCTCCACAGATGTTGGATCGGGTTAAAGTGCGGGCTCTGACTGGGCCACTCGAGAACATTCAGAGACTTGTCCCGAAGCCACTCCTGCGTTGTGTTGGCTGTGTGCTTAAGGTAGTTGTCCTGTTGGAAGGTGAACCTTCGCCCCAGTCTGAGGTCCTGAGGGCTCTGGAGCAGGTTTTCATAAAGGATCTCTGTACTTCGCGTCGCTCATCTTTCCCTCAATCCTGACTAGTCTCACAGTCCCTGCCTCTGAAAAACATCCTCAAAGTATGATGCTGCCACCACCTTGCTTCACCATAGGGATGGTGCCAGGTTTCCTCCCAGACGTGACACTTGGCATTCAGGCCAAAGAGTTCAATCTTGGTTTCATCAGACCAGATAATCTTGTTCCTCATGCTCAGAATCCTTTAGGTCCCTTTTGGCAAACTCCAAGCGGGCTGTCATGTGCCTTTTACTGAGGAGTGGCTTACGTCTGGCCACTCTACCATAAAGGCCTGATTGGTGGAGTGCTGCAGAGATGGTTGTCCTTCTGGAAGGTTCTCCCATCTCCACAGACAAACAACTCAGGAGCTCTGTCAGAGTGACCATCGGGTTCTTGGTCACCTCCCTGACCAAATGCCCTTCTCCCCGGATTGCTCAGTTTAGCCGGGCGGCCAGCCCTAGGAAGAGTCTTGGTGGTTCCAAACTTCTTTCATTTAAGAATGATAGAGGCCACTGTGTTCTTGGGGACCTTCAATGCTGCAGAAATGCTTTGGTACCCTTTCCCAGATCTGCGCCTTGACACAATCCTGTCTCGGAGCTCTACGAACAATTCCTTCTAACTCATGGCTTGGTTTATGCTCTGACATGCACTGTCAACCACGGGACCTTATATAGACAGGTGTGTTGCCTTTCAAAATCATGTCCGATCAATTGAATTTACCACAGGTGGGCTCCAATTAAGTTATAGAAACATCTCAAGGATGATCAATGGAAACAACATGCACCTGAGCTCAATTTCGAGTCTCATAGCAAAGGGTCTGAATACTTATGTAAATAAGGTATTTCTGTTTTTTATAAATTTGCTAAAATTGCTAAAATCCTGTTTTCACTTTGTCATTATGGGGTATTGTGTGTAGGTTTATGAGGATATATATATATTTTTCATACATTTTAGAATAAGGCTGAAACGTAACAAAATGTGGAAAAAGTCAAGGGGTCTAAACACTATCCGAATGCACTGTATATCATCAAATAGTTTGAAATAAGGCTAAATCATGTTTGAATCTCCAATCATACTCATACTATTTAGGACGTGTTTAAATAACTTGGATCCTTTCCCAGCATGACAGGTTAAAAGTTAAATGTACAAATTGTTCACTTTCCTCTACTATTTGAATATAAAGTCATATCAAGAATATCTCTAGATATGAATGTCTTTCTAGAATTCTCTTATAACATTTTTGGCTCTGGTCTATGAAAAACTGTTTGAAATGCTCAAGACTTACGGGATATGTGTGTTGCCTTGCCTTGGTTACAGTACATGAGCTGAGCTCACTGACTGATTCACACTGAGAATTGCTGAAGACAACACACCTCATCCCTTTGGAAACGAAATACGCACAACGCAAGATAGTTTTTCTCTCCAACTGTAGCGTTTCAATCAACAACACTAGGCCACTTGACAATAGGCAATATGTTGATGCATTAAAAGACAGGGGCGTGACTATGAATAGGCCTACCTATAAATGCAACACAATTTCAATTCTACTCTCCAAACCGTTAAAGTCCATTGTTATTGGCTAGTAAACTACAGCTCACGTATCTGCCGCAGATGTCAGGCCAGAAGGTACGGCCTGAATCTTCTGAGTCGTCAGCTGTTGCACTGTTAAAAATAAATAAAACAACACAAATCCCACGCCGCCTAGATGAGGATTAAACAACAGAGTGCTCAGGGCAGACAGGCCAATGTCACGGCGTGAACACACACGGACGGCATTTGTTAATGAGACTGTATTTATCCAAAGCCATATTTCACATTTTGGTGCATTCTTTATCGCTGCGTATAAAGCGACGAAAACTTTGCCACAACGTTGAATAACGATCGCTTGCATAAAAAACATGGGGCTTCTGTCAACGTAAACATCTATAGGGAAATCATAGCCTGTATGATTTGAAAAACAGATATATATATTGTTGTTTTTGCTGTTGATATTCGGAGTGTGGTGGTGGACTAGCCGAGTCGTGGCCGAGCGAATGGCCCATCTGTAGCAGAATCAACTCGCAGCGGCCATGAGTCTACACAACAGAACCCTAGCTGATCAAAGACAACATTCCAATTCTCCAACTCTGTGAAATAACTCAGTCACACAGTAGGATGAAGTAGGCCCGAATATTATCACATTTTATGTTTATAAAACGATGGGAAATATAGGGCTTCGTATCAGTGTGAAGCCTAATAGTCTTTATTTGTGCCATTGTCTTTGTTTTGACGGCACAAAGAGAAAGCTCGGATAGGCTCCACAATTTTTTAAAATCAGCCCGGAAACCTATGAATGCTTTATAAACACAAAATGTGAAACTATAACCCCATTTAATAACTGTACATTCTGGTAGGCTATTGAAGAAATCAAGATATTGTCGATACTTGAAAACAACATGTTTGCCCTAATCCAAACATTGACTGCGGAAGCTGCATCGGTGCGCAACCATGGACGTAGTTTAACAAACACCATAACACCAATCAAAAATAATTGTCATCTATCAATCTCCTATATTATAAACTCACCTCAAACCGGCTCCGCGAAACACCATTAACCTCCTTCCCCATCTCGGACGGTGGTTTACCCGACTCGATCAGGGGGATAAGTAATTCTGTGTTAAAATTACAGTAACGTGTAGATATCGACGCTCGTCTTGCAAACCCCAGTCCAAATCTACCATGCTACCGTTGTTTCGGCAGCTGCGACGGCGGATTTCATCGTTTTTTCGGTTTGTAACACAATTGCAATAGCCTACCTCTCGACAACTACCCCAGCCAACAACCCGAACTCTTGTATCTCCGCTCACTAGCTCGCCCTCCCCTCCACCGTTCCCCCTTTATATGTGAACACTGCTTTTAGCATTAGCCTTCTTTATTATGGACACAAATAATTACATTTAGTAATAACCCTGGACGAAGTATAGCCTGCATGCATTTTTCATCAGGGCAATATTCTGCCATTATTTAGAATTCTATAGAATTAGGCCAAGCCTATTTCTCCCTTTAGCCTAGGCCCTGCCTACATCATTTGGGCTATGGGATATCAACACATTAACCTTAAATAACTGTGATATAAATGAGGACACTATGCAAGAGCACTTTATTAGTAGTCCTACTGTATATGCTATTGTGCTGTCCAGTTGTCATTGGAGCCATGTGAGGCCTAGTTTTGGACAGGAGCATAACCTACCTGCGATTTGTTTTGTACCGTTTTTTTGTGTTGTCTTTCATGCAGGATAAAGGGCATAATTAGTTTGCATAAATAAAGATTACATACATAATATCATCGCCTTGTGCATATACCTACTTTGTGTGTATACACATAAATGGTCATAATAATGTAGGCATATATTTATTAAAAAATAATGTACTGTGGTGTCCATTATAAAACATACATAGTATGTTACATACAAACATTCAATAGTCGTTGACAAAACAATGTACAACATTCTGAAACTGCCAATCTGATGATCGAATGGATACATTGT
Source organism: Salvelinus namaycush (assembly GCF_016432855.1). Lineage (NCBI taxonomy): Eukaryota > Metazoa > Chordata > Actinopteri > Salmoniformes > Salmonidae > Salvelinus > Salvelinus namaycush. The sequence goes on along the minus strand of NC_052309.1, from coordinate 67,734,098 downwards.
AACTTTGTTGTTGCTGTTTGGGGAAAGAGCACTTCCGCTTTGGACTGCTTCCAGCTTGCAAGAAACCAATGAAGACACATATACGTGCCGTGTCATCCGATGTCATTATAGCGGGAAAAGGTGCATGTAAACAAAGAGTAGAAATCCATACTGAGCCATTGCATTTTAAATCAAATTGTAGTTCTTTCTGGATTCCTATTGTCGACTCACACAATATAAAGAAAATGATTACACATAATGTCTTTATAACGGAGGAAATGTACTTTGGCTATAATTTCCAACGTCGCATGCACATACGTCCAGCTGCTAAGACGTCATATATCCGGGACATGTGCCGCGTTCAAAACAACTGGGAACTCGGAAATCTCCGACTTCCGACTAGTGCGTTCAAAACAACTGGGAAATCGGAAGAAGACTAGCTCTGACTGGGAAAAACATCGATTTTAACAATCATCCAACTCGGGTCTCTTTCTAGAGTTCTGACTTTCCAACCTGAAGAAAACAAACGTCATGATTTGCCTTCATATTTTTCAGAGTTCCAGGTGGTTTTGAACACAGCAATGGACAAGCGTAGTTGGTCGAGAAATGGCAGGCTGGTCTCATAGACTAGGCGTAACATAGTAAACTAAAAGCCGATTGATATGGTTACAAAAAGTAAAAACGAAATGAGGGTGGTTGGTTGGTTGGTCGGTTGGTCGGTCGGGGTGGATATGACAAGAACATCTAGCAACCCAAAGGTTGCGTGTTCAAATCTCATCACGGACAACTTTGTAACTACTTACTACTTTGCAACTACTTAGCATGTTAGCTAACGCATAGGTCTAAAACCCAAAGGTTGCGTGTTCGAATCTCAAAACGGACAACTTTAGCATTTTAGCAACTTTGCAACTACTTACTACATTTGGGGCAGCAGGTAGCCTAGTGGTTAGAACGTTGTGCCAGTAACCGAAAGGTTGCTAGATTGAATTCCCGAGCTGACAAGGTAAAAATCTGTCATTCTGCCTGAACAAGGCAGTTAACCCACTCTTCCTAGGCCGTCATTGTAAATAAGAATTTGTTCTTAACTGACTTGCCTAGTTAAATAAAGGTTAAATAAAAAAGAAAATGTTTTAACTACTTTGAAACTACTTAGCATGTTAGCTATCCCTTCCCCTAAACCTTTAACCTTAATTTTAACCCCTAGCCTAACTAACATTAGCATTAGCCACCTAGCTAACGTTAGCCACAACAAATTGGAATTCGTAACATATCATACGCATTGCAGAGTCGTAACATATTGTGAGAATTCTAATTTGTAACACGTTATACGAATTGTAATTCGCAACATATCATAGAAATGGATGATGGACATCCACAAAATAATAAATACCATACTAAATGTAATGTATCATACCAATTTGTGTGTCCCGGACTTTGTTTACTATGTTACGTCTACCCTTGAGTCCAGTTTGGAAATGGAGGTATCTGTTAGATAATTTACATTTACATTTAACATTTAAGTCATTTAGCAGACGCTCTTATCCAGAGCGACTTACAAATTGGAAAGTTCATACATATTCATCCTGGTCCCCCCGTGGGGAATGAACCCACAACCCTGGCGTTGCAAGCGCCATGCTCTACCAACTGAGCCACACGGGACCAACTATTTGGTTCAACATACAATTATGGATACTTTTTATAACACAAGTCTCTGATGGTGGAGACCGGTCTACGATAACATTAGTGTTGAAGAAAATAAGTTTGTAGTAACGCCAATGTTAAATAAATACTATAAACTGTTCAATGTTGAGCATCTCGCTGATTTATTATGGAGCTAAATTAAATAATTATTGAATGTGCGGATACCTCATGGAAGCAATAGTTGGTCTCTGGTTACCATTTGTGTGGTTGTTGGTGTGACACCACTGAGTGATGTGATTTTTGAGGTGACACCACTGAGTGATAAAAAATACATTTGTTTTAAGTCGGTTAGTGTCAGTTTGCTATGTTTTACGACAGAGAGGTCTCAGTATCTGTGCTTACACATCATACATAGCTAGCTGTTTCTCTTTGGTCGACTGCACAAGGCTATGGCCACTCTCTGTTTAATTTCTCAATAAAATTAAGACACATTATTCTAGCCGTATCGTTTTTGTGTTCTGTATTTTGTTGTCAACTTCTGAAGTTGTTTAAATTATTTACAAGTTAGCTAATGTAGTTGGAATACAATAACGTCGACTTTCATGGAAAGAAAGTTATATTTAATAGGCCCTCTACAGGTGAAACGTTGCGTCTCGCCACGGGCGGAAGGCGGTGCAGCTCTCTGGATAGCGCTTTGGGATAGGCTGTTGCTGAGCTACCATGAAGAATGACAGCCGTCGAAACTTCCGGTTCTAGTCATAGGGCGATAACGATAAGAGCGCAGTTGCAGAATTTATAACAGGAGCCACAATGGCGGTTGTCGTCTCTTGACAGGGCTGTGGATGTTATTAAATCCACTATCATCGCCCTAAAGATAGGCCTGGTTGATTCCCAGAGCCATTAAAAATAAACTGGAACATCTACTGCACATGAAAATACTATAATTTCTGATCAATATCAAATTAACAAGAGATAAAATTATATTAAAAGGGACCATGTAAACAGTACCAACCGGGTCAAGTTTTCATTTTGTTCGAGAAACAACATCGGCTGTTAATGACGGCTAACTGTTTGTTTATTGAACTCCAAAACCGTAAATCTAAGGAACAATAACACCTAAACTAACCTTGGCACCGGACAAGGGAAGCTAAAAGAAAAGGGACTTATTTTTTTCTTTCGTTTTTTTACCAAACAGCATGCTAGCTACACAGAGCTAGCTAGCCAAATAGAAACGGAGAAGAGGGCACAATGCTCCGATTTATTGTTTGGGCCTTTTCAGCCAGTTTCTCTAACTAGCTAAATGCACAGGCCTTCATTTTAGTGGCGTTTTTTGGCACTAGCAACCTTGATTTTTCTGCTTTGACAAACCATGCTGCCGAACAACTTGGATAATGCGTGAGGACTAAAGCTGGGCACACTATTTTCCATTTTGTCGGTTTGCTTAGAACACTGGATCTCATTTTACCGGATTTCTGAGTACTACTCTCCCGTTAATGTATTATCTCGGCTACAGAGGCCCACGCTCGGGAGAGGTTCCGCCGCTGACGTGAGGAATGCCTGGGTCGGATAGACACCATGGGACCAAGAGGAAGCCGGAATCCAACAGTAGCATTGCCCTGCCGTCCCAAACAACGAGTGGTAACAGCGGGCTACACCAGCCCCTGGTCCTGCCTCATACCTCTGCGGGCAACATGACGAGCAAGGACGGTAACCTCCAGTCAAAGTCGTCAGTGCCATCTTCCAAGCGCAAACGGCATAAATCAGCCAAATATGGACGTGAGTCCGAGGTGGCTCAGGGCCCTGGTTTTTCTGCCCTCACCTCCACAGCGCCTCCTTCGGTTAGCGCCGTGAAGCCGCTGGTAGAATATGACGACATAAGTTCAGATTCGGATACTTTTTCGGACCCGCCTGCTGAAAGAGGGTCTGGGGATCGGTTAGAACCTGTCCCAGATTATAGTGATGGGGGCGGGGCTGTTGGTAGAGATGGTCGGGAACACAAGCACCGACACTCTCGCAAAAAGTCGAAGGATCCCAACAAAGTTAGAGACTCTGGGGAAGGGGGTCAGAGTACCAAGAAAAAAAGCAGCAAAGACCGTGAGAGAGGGAGCTCTGGGAAAGTCAAGGAGAAGGTGGCCTCCCTGTCCTCTGTAGCATCCCTGTCCTCCGGGTCACGGCGTCAGGGTCAGATGGAGGCTGACTTGGGGCCAAAGCGTGGAGAGTTGCCCCCTTCCTCCTCCCAGGCCCAAACTGCAGCCAGTGTGGGAAGCACCACATCCTCCTCCTCGTCATCTCGCAGCAAGGAGGGTGGCCGCTCCGGGAAGTCTCGCAAGGATAAGCCACAGAAGACAGAGGGGCGTGAGGGTCGGGGGGATGCAACCGCCAGCCAGAGCACCTCTGCCTCTCAGAAGGTCCGGACGGATAGGAGCCAACGTAAGTCCTCAAAGAGCCACAAGTCCAGCCCTAAGGGCAAGGGGCAGCCTTCCTCGAGCAGGGGGAGCCCTCGCCGGAAGGTAACAGCCCCTACACAGTCCCCCAGCCCCCCAAGGAGAGGGGGTAATGGAAGCCCCACGGTCGGTGGTTACAGCCAGGAGGTGGACAGCTACCACCACCAGAGACGCAGGCCGGCTCCACAGAGCCCCAGCCCCTACAGGGAGATGTCCAGGCGGAGCAGGCAGAGGTCTGACAGCCCTTATGCCAGCAGGCAGAGGTCTTCCAGCTATGAGCGAGACGACAGCCCCTACTCCAGGAGACGCTCCATCAGTCCCTATGGTAACCGCAGGTCCTCCAGCACAAGCCCTGTGTCCCGGTGAGTATTCTAGCCTGGCCCAGGCACCTTCCATTCAGCCTGCCTCATATTCACATTTATGCTAGTAGTGTAATACGTACCAAATCGCACTCTATTCCCTTTATTCAGCACTACTTTTGACCAGGCCCCATGAGACTGGTCAAAAGTAGTGGACTACAATGGGAATATGGTGTCATTTGAGACACCGCCTAATACTAACATGTAGTTTTGGACTACTACTAGCCACCCAATCTGTTGGTTATTCACTCACTGTATGCATGGCATGCACCTCCACACACAGAGGCATATTCACCAGTGCTGTCTAACACACAACGTTGATTCTCACAAATGCCCAAGGTGCCTTTTTACAGAGGCCCAGTAAGGCCGCGAACGTGATGATGAACTGGTGTTGCTACTGTTGATGTTCTTATTGGTCATACTGGAACATGGCCACGCCACTGGAGGAGACACCAGGTCCGCTCTGACTGTTTCTACTGTTAGTTTTCTACCCCCTTTTGTCTGTGTGCTAAGGAAGTGCTTGTACTGTGTGTTTGATAAAGCTGCAATATGTAACTTTTTGGGCGACCTGACCAAATTCACATAGAAATGTGAGTTATAGATCTGCCATTCTCATTGAAAGTAAGTTTAAGAAGCAGTAGATCAGTTCTATATGCGCTATTTCTATACTTCCTGTTAAGTTTCGTTCTTGCGTCTTTTACTTTCGGTTTTGTACACCAGCTTCAAACAGCTGAAAATACAATATTTTGGGTTATAGACAATGTTTCACAGCGAGTTTAGTTGGTACAATGATGCATTGCTTGTTTTTTTTAACAAACTGAAACTAGGGGAACTATTCGAATTTTTGCAAACAGGAAATGGCGGAGAGATTTCTGCATATTGTACCTTTTTTAAATCGTAAGTGGTTGAGACAGTGCTTTAGACAGCTGAGGATTGAGCCATGGGTAACAGACGGTACTTGTAGCTTCCTCTCCGGTGCTCCTAGCCTCAAGGTGTTGGAAAGGGAATGGCTAGGCCAGGTTGCAATGTCCTGCACTGGCTACTTAAAACTATGGTCAGGGAAGAGACATTGATTCTATGTTCAGATGTGTGTGACACGCAGGGCTGTTTCTGCCAGGGAGTTGTTGCCTCTTGCCATGTGGTGTAGAATGGAAACCTATGGAAGTCAGGAGAGGCATCACATTGGGCTCAGACAGACAGACAGGCAATGCCTGTGTGCTCCAGTCTAGGGAAACCCTATGAGGAGCTGTGGTCTTTGGAGCAGGAGAGGGCATGGGTTGGGGGATAGGCTACACTAGCCAGGCAGCGGGGTGATGTTAGCTCTCCAGGAACAGGGTTGGAGAGCCTTGGGCTAGGCTGTTGACATTCAGCCATTTTGATTTTGTGTTGCATCAGTGAGTGGACCTTGAGCTTCTGTTGGTTGGAGGTGGCATAGATGCACGATAAAACATTCTCTGCTGTCAGTAGACTCTATTGAAAGATGCTGCTGGGGAATCATGTTGGTGTAGTCCTTTTATTTCATTTTCTTTTATTTAACCTTTTGTTAACTAGGCAAGTCGGTTAAGAACAAATTCTTACTTACAATGACGGTCTACCCCAGCCAAACCCTAACCCGGACGACGCTGGGCCAATTGTGCACTACCCTATGGGACTCCCAATCACGGCCGGTTGTGATACAGCCTGGAATCGAACCAGGGTCTGTAGTGATGCCTCTAGCACTGAGATGCAGTGCCTTAGACCACTGCGCCACTCGGGTGCCAGTCGAGCATGTAGCTAACTGTAGGATATTTGTTTAGTCTAGCTAATTAACTTCAATGTCCCAGTTATTAACTTATAATAATCACATTTTAGATTTAGTTTGTAGACTTTTATAAGTTTTCATGCTCAGGGACATATTCACTTGCTACTAGTTAATTTGTTTTCCTAACCTTCAAACAAATTATGGAATCTGAATGTTTCCGCAATTAAAGGGATACCTAATGATTTTTGTCAGTGCCATCTTCTTCCAAGCGCCCTTTATGAGGCCGTCATTGTAAATAAGAATTTGTTCTTAATGTTCTTAACTGATTTGCATTGTAAAATAAAAAATAAAATCTACTTCCCCAGAGTCAGATCAACTTGTGGATACCATTTTTATGTCTGCATGCAGTTTGAACGAAGTTGCCAACTAGCACCAGCAGAATTGCTAACTAGTTAGCATTGTCTCGCAAAACTACCTCTAACTTCCTTCATACTGGACACAAAGATAAAAATGGTATAGATGAGTTTATCTCACTCTGCCAAAATCCCGAAGTATCCCTTTAAGTATGTTCAGAATCTTGTCTTCTTTTCATCTTACATCTCCCACGTTTGAATAAAAGTTACTTTGATGGTTATCAAAAGTATGTATGGTGATGAGGTGTATGAATTTGTCCCTAAGCTATTTGGCCTAATGCCAGAGGACTGTTGAGGTTAACCCACAAGACAGTAGACTTCTGGGGGACGTTTGTACACACATTGCTTTAGTCTGAACTTAAAGTAGCCAAAGGTTGTCCCCCTGACTGACATAATTGTATGTTTGTATGCTGACTAAGGGAATGGGAAGTGTAGCTTATATGGAAGGAGACATAACTCCTTCTATGTGTAAACGCAGTCAGTGTGCTATCTTAGCAAATAGCGCTACCTCTCTGAACTAGCCTCTAACTGAGCTTGGACCAGGGTCCTGCCTCGCCAACACACGTGAGCGCCAGTTGACCACTTACGAACCAGTTGAGTGACAGAAAAGGATCCAATTCGATAGCACAATTGGTGAAATGTCAAGCTAGCTGTGGAGTGAGCTTGCCGCATGGTCTTATCTAATTATATAAACATAACACGTTCCGTAGTTATCATTTGCAGTGACGTGCCATTTGTTGTTTTTATTAACACCTTAATACACAAGTGCAAAATGCCCCAGTAATGTCAAATGGCCTCCCTTCTAGTTCCTCTGTCTTGGTGCTCACACCCAACTTAGAGAGAGAACTTGCAGCCAACAAGGAATTATTGTTTTCCTAACATCTTCCCTCCTCTCTCTCCAGGCGCTCAGTTCGCTCCCGGAGTCGCTCACCGCCTTTCTCCTCTTCCCGTCGCTCCTCCTCTCGCTCTCGCAACAAGAAGCATTCATCCTCTGCCGGGGGGGGCGGGTCTCACAGCAGCCGGCCCACCAGCCGCTCCCCACCCTCCTCCCGCCTCCCACTCAACTCCAGCCTGGGGGCGGAGCTTAGCCGGAGGAAGAAGGAGCGCCAGGCTGCGGTGGCTGCAGCTCGCCCCCCCTCCCCTCCACCTTCGTCACGCAAGACCAAAGGATCCACCTCACGCCCTCCTAAAGCTGAGCCCGAGAGAATACCTGAGAGAGACTCTGTCCAAGCCACGGACCTCCAGCCTCCACCCATTGCACACCAGCCCCAGGACACTCTTGTTGGCGAAGAACACGGCTCTGCATCTCCACCCTCCACCTTCTCATCTCCTGCTCCCCCTTTGCCCCCCGGTCAGACGACCCCACTACCTCCACCTCCTCTGCCCTCCGCCCCTGTCGCCCAACTTCAGCCACCTACACCCCAGGGCCAGACTGAGGCCAGCCTCGCACCCTCCACAGCCCTCTCCTCCTCCTCATTGTCGTCTCCCCAGTCCAAATCTCCTGCCCCCATGCCCACACGCAGCCCTGCCCGCCTGACACCCATCCACAAGACCTCCACTCTGCCCCCCCTGCCTTTACCACCCATGCTAGTGGGAGACTGTCAGGACAGGTAAGCCATGAAACGCGTGCACACACACACACACACACACACACACACACACACACACACACACACACACACACAACTCTCCTCTCCCCAGTCCTGTTGCTTGGCAAACGTGTAGTCATCAACAGAACAGGCATTAGGCCTATACCTTAGGCTCAGGTTTCACCCAACAGTCAGTCTCTCTGAAACACACACCTGCCTGCAGTACAGTACTGGAATTCTGAACAGATTACCTGAATGCTCTGTAGGCGATGCTTTAGCTGCCATTAGACCACGAGTATGTCAAGTAGTAAAAACAGGCCTACATGGGACTTAAAAATGATCACTAACTCCTTGCAGCCTTATCAAATTCAGTGCTTCCTCTGCAGTGGACTGCACTGGCCAAAATGGCTGCCAAAGTGAAAGTGTAGTTCATGGGCCCCACATCCCTTTGTCATGGTAGTTTGGGATACATTTGTGCTACAGACATATAAGGAAAAGAAAATCCAAACTCACTAGAGAAACGATGATGCGGTGTAGTAATGAAATGCTCTTTTTCTCTCCTTCCTTCTTTACCTTTGATCTCTCGCGCTCCCTTTTTCTATCTCTCCCTCCATCAGTCCGAAGAAGTCCACTCCTCCTCAGAGGTCTTCCAGGAAGGAGAAAGAGGTGCGGAATCGGCCGTCTCTGATCGACCTCCCGCTGCCCCCCACGCTGGCCGGAGGAGACCCATCGCCCCCCCAGTCCCCCATCTACAGAGCTCCACCTCCGCCCCAGTCCGCTCTCAAGAAGAGACCAAAGTGAGTTCCTATCTGCTCAACCGAACCTACCCTTCTCCTTATCAATCCCCCCAAACCACCTATCTACACTCTTTTCCACAGCCCTCCTCTCCCATTGCAGCCTATTTCCTTTCAACAAAAATAAAAAATAAGCTTAAGATGGTACAAAGTTATCATCACGGGCTTATTCCGTGAGGTAAAACATTTCCTAATAGCAAGTCTCCTCGGCTCTCCTGTCTAGGTTTTGCTGTCCACGCTATGGCGAACGCAAACAGACACAGAGCGACTGGGGAAAACGCTGCGTGGACAAGTTTGACATCATCGGCATTATCGGGGAGGGCACCTACGGCCAGGTGTACAAGGCCAAGGACAAAGACACCGGTGAGAGCCCCGTGTGCTGCCCTTTCACTGACACACCTGTGTTTCGTTGTTCTTGAGAGCGGCACAAGTGATCACCACGCCTGCGGTATGTGTGTATGCTATGGGGTGTTGTGACTGATCTCGCCTCCCCATGTCCCCTTTGCTCTAGCCTCTCTGTGTGTGTCTTTCAGAGGAATTTGAAATTAAGCAGGAGACACATTTCCGTTGGGCGTCCGTGTACATTGAACAAATGTGTTTTATTTAGCACATTTATTAAACTTTTGATCAGGACAATCAACAGAGTTGGTACCATAAAACGGACGTTTTCATCCACCCCCTACATTGGACAGTGGCGTAATCTGTAATGTTCACGTTGTTCCTCCTGCCCTCCAGGCGAGCTGGTGGCTCTGAAGAAGGTGCGTCTGGACAATGAGAAGGAGGGCTTCCCCATCACGGCCATCCGAGAGATCAAGATCCTCCGCCAGCTCAACCACCGCAGCGTGGTCAACATGAAGGAGATCGTCACAGACAAACAGGACGCACTGGACTTCAAGAAGGACAAAGGTGTGTGGAAAGGGGGACTGTGTGTGTGGGGTTTGTGCTTGGTGTATGTCTGTGCCTGTATGTGTGTGTATGCGCATCCTCCTTACCCCTGCCTGTTCCGTCAGGTGCCTTCTACCTGGTGTTTGAGTACATGGATCATGACCTGATGGGTCTGCTGGAGTCGGGGCTGTGTCAGTTCTCCCAGGAACACGTGAGGAGCTTCATGAGACAGCTGATGGAGGGGCTGGACTACTGCCACAAGAAGAACTTCCTGCACAGAGACATCAAGTGCTCCAACATACTGCTCAACAACAGGTACTAGTGTAGCATGGTAATATCACGGTACCAAAATGTCATGATACTTATGATACCAACATTTTAACATACCTTAGTACCGTTTCGTATGATACTACTGAATCTTTCAGCCCTACCGATCTAAAGAACCTGCCGGTGCCTGTTATAAGATGTTTATAAAGTCAGTTGAATTGAAGCATCAGCCACTGGTCTCTTGTATGCAGAGGTCCAATGCCACTTGACTTTCATGCTCATATCACGTATGGCAGCTATAATCAGCCAGCCTCATCCCCGCCCAGCCCTAACTCACCTGCTTCTCTCAGCATCCCCTCCCAGCCCTCACTCACCTGCTTCTCTCAGCATCCCCTCCCAGCCCTCACTCACCTGCTTCTCTCAGCATCCCCTCCCAGCCCTCACTCACCTGCTTCTCTCAGCATCCCCTCCCAGCCCTCACTCACCTGCTTCTCTCAGCATCCCCTCCCAGCCCTCACTCACCTGCTTCTCTCAGCATCCCCTCCCAGCCCTCACTCACCTGCTTCTCTCAGCATCCCCTCCCAGCCCTCACTCACCTGCGTCTCTCAGCATCCCCTCCCAGCCCTCACTCACCTGCGTCTCTCAGCATCCCCTCCCAGCCCTCACTCACCTGCGTCTCTCAGCATCCCCTCCCAGCCCTCACTCACCTGCTTCTCTCTCCGTCCCCTCTTCATGTACATCTATTCCTCCATTAGTTTTTTAAATTTAATTTATCCGTGATGGCGAGTGGGGATGCAGACCCTGATAAGTCTTTCGTTGTTAGATTTGTACATTTTGTTACATTGGAGCAGCGCACAGTTCGAGCAATGTTGATACATTGTATAATTTCAACTACTACTACTGCTGTTTACTTTGTGTGTCTACGTCATCTCGCTGAGTCTACCTTTTAATGTAAGCAGTTCCCCAAGGAGGGAAAAGCATAGCTTTGCCGGTCCCTGCTATAAACAATTGACACACTAACCTAGAATGTTATGGTGATAGCAACGGTAGTAGTTTGTGTGGTTTTAGTGAGCACGGGGAGTTTTTAAAAATGATTGTTGTAGCTATAGTAGGATTGGGTTTTTCCTTTTGATTGGTCCTGTTTTCAATGTGCAACGTTCTACAATGGGAATTCAAATGCCCTTTCCTCTGCCTCGCTGTTGTGATTGAATTATTCACTTCCGTAGTTAGGGTTGTGTAAGGTAACAGCTGTAGAATGTAATACGTTGTTGTCTTGTTATGATGTTTGATTCTGTCTCTAACTTCTTTATCTCTCTCCTTGTGCAGTGGTCAGATCAAGCTGGCTGACTTTGGTTTGGCCCGCCTCTACAACTCAGAGGAAAGGTGAGACTTGGATTTCTTGCTTTGGAGCAACGATGACATCATCATAAAGTCAGAGGTCCTTCCTGCCCCTGGTTCAATCCTTTTAAACTGTGACCCTCACACGGGCCTTTTCTCATTTTGTGAAAAAGCCCGTCCTTCAACCTCTCCTATGTCCGCTCTCCTCTGTGACCCGGAAACCGATAAGTGGTCAAGGAAATGTCAATTCGTTAGTAGGCGACCGGAACAGTGTCCTTCCCTCCTTGATAGCCACCTTTCATGAGGATAGTCATGTGTATCCTACCAGAGTCCTTCACGGAAGAGTTTGGATATCTGCCACACCCCCTTTGAATCCGCTTTTGTTTTGTTGGAGGAGAAAAGCATGCACACAAACAATATGCTGCTTATCGTTTTATCTATATCTATTTTTATCACATTACTCATTTGGCATCCACCCCTGTAAACCTAATTTGCCTGATTATCCGTGAGTGGAGGAGTCTCATTTCATACAAGCACATTTTCATCCACGTTCCCTCGCCTCCTCGACTACCTTTTTCAAAAGAAGGCGAGAGGACGTGGGAGTTGAGCAAATCCAATTGAGAAAAGGCCTCTGTTGCCATTGTGGTCTGAATGAAAACTATCTATTCCAGTGATTCCCCACTAGGTGGTGCTGTGTCCTGTATAAAGAGGTTCTGCCTCCATCAGCCCATTGTTGAGAGATGAATTGTGGGTGTTTGGGCACTGGAGGGCATAGTAAAGGTACTGTATCTGTGTGTTATATCTGAATGTCCCCTTCCCTGCTCCCTCCAGTCGACCCTACACTAATAAAGTAATCACGCTATGGTACCGCCCACCTGAGCTCCTCCTGGGAGAGGAGAGGTACTCTCCAGCCATCGACGTCTGGAGCTGCGGGTTAGTACACACTCACCTTGTCCACACACACACTCACCCACACACCGTCATGCACCTGGACACTGATTCTGTACATGCCCAAGAACACTCATTCCCTGTGCAGGTTTATTGGTGCACAAACATTTCATTCGCACATAAATGCTCCAATCGAACAAGCTCTACGTAGGAAAACAGATTGTACTTACCTTATTTTTCCACATGGTGTCACTATAAAACTGCTATATCATTTTGACTGAAGTAGTCGGAGCTCTAAACCTAATGATTGGCAGATAATTATCACTCTTAACAAATCCTAACTCAAGATTTGTGAATGCTTTAAAAAAATGTTTTTATATATATGCGAGTGGCCAACATTGTCCATTGACTGTGCACAGGTGTATTCTGGGAGAACTGTTCACCAAGAAGCCCATCTTCCAGGCCAATCAGGAGCTGCTGCAGTTAGAGTTGATCAGGTATGCTGCTATTGCCCCCTGCTGCCTGGAAGACTGCATCTCCACATTACAATCCTGTCTGACATGGCAACCTATTTCTTATATAGCAGCCATACTCAACAGGCAGACCGCAGTCCAGACCCAGAATGGAGTCAATACGGGCCGCGGGTCCTGCCTTTGTTGTTTTTGGAACTCAGTCGGGCTTTCAACCTACTGCGGTTGAGTGCAATTTGTACATTTGGAAGTGCATGGGCAGGTTTCCTCTTATGTCATTCACTGACAGATCTTAAAGAGCTGTTTTTAACTTGTCATAAATGTCCAGTTGATGTTAGCTTGAGAGGTAAGTTGACCAGATACCTAAATCTTGTAGTTATCGTGGCCAAATGATGTGCCCAGGGGTCTCGACCCACATTGGTCCCCCATTTTTTAGATTTTGTTGAGTCACTCGGGTATCATTTGAACACACAAGAAATGGCCAAATGTGTAGAATTGCAGGAAATTAGCTTCTTAAAAGTATGTTCTCTCCGCCAACAAGAGGGGTGTGAACCATTTCGGGTGGTATGGGTTGCGAGGTCAGGGGTTGTTACTACGGTGATAAATGACTTCCCATCCGGACTTTTGTCGCCTAGGATATTTGTGTGACCGGACCTTCTCAAATAGGAGTTGAATACCCCTGCTATATATTGCACTACTTTTGACCAGAGCTCTAAGGGCCTTGGTCAAAAGCATTGCACTATATAGGGAATAGGGTGCCATCTGGGATAGAGCCCCTGTTTACCACAGCTCTAACTCTCTCCCTCTCCATCTCAGTCGTCTGTGTGGGAGCCCGTGTCCCGCTGCCTGGCCTGACGTCATCAAGCTGCCCTACTTCAACACCATGAAGCCCAAGAAACAGTACCGCCGACGGCTACGCGAGGAGTTTGCCTTGTATGTAACATGACATGCACACCGTGGGATTTTCTTGTCCTTTCATCAATCTGATAGTTGTGGCAGTACATCAGTTGTTGATGCTATTTGTTTGACTCGCGCTCTCTAATTTTGCTCTCTCTCTCTCGCGCTCTGTCAGTCTGCCTGCTCAGGCCCTGGACCTGCTGGACCGCATGCTGACCCTTGACCCTGCGCGGCGCTGCACGGCCGAACAGGCCCTCAATAGTGACTTCCTGTGTAACGTGGAGCCCAGCAAGATGTCCCCGCCCAAGTGAGGACCTCGTCTTAGCCCTGTCCTTTCCTGGGCTCATTACATCTAGAGAACAACCTCAAACTATCCACCACCATACTCCCAACACCCCTCTCGCTTTCTGTTTTTCTCCCTCATGCTTTCATCACCCCGTTTTTGCTTCTGTATCACTCTATCTCTCTCGCTCTCTCTCTCCAGTCTCCCTCACTGGCAGGACTGCCACGAGCTGTGGAGTAAGAAACGGCGACGCCAGCGTCAGAGCGGGCTGCCCGAGGATGTGCCTGTGCCCAAAGTGCCCCGTAAGGACCCCTCGGGGGCTTCCAGTGGAGAGAACAGCCGGCCCCAAGCCAGCCCAGCTGGAGCTCCGCCCGGAAGACCACCCTCCTCAGCCATCTCAGCCAATGAGCTAGCAGGTCAGGCCGACACAGTAGTCACAGTTCGCTACTATAGAAGAACATACCCTTATCCAAATGTCTCCTTGGTTAGATAGTGGCTGCACAGGCAGACGAGGGTTGTTGTAAGTCTATAATGTGAACACATGTTGTCTCCATACACTCTCAGCAGGCTGCTGTCTACAGTATGTGTGACCATTGTCTCTCTCCCATCAGGCCTGGGTGCTGCGGCAGAGCAGCTGAACCAGACAGAGCTGGCTGTACTGTTGAACCTGCTGCAGAGACAGACAGACCTCAGCCTGCCTCAGATGGCCCAGCTCCTCAACGTCTCCTCCAACCCAGAGAGCCAGCAGCAGCTAGAGACCCTTAGCCAGTCCCTGTCTGCCTTGACCGAGGCCTCCCACCACCGGGGGGCCTCAGAGGACCAGGGTCCGGCTAGGTCCCAGCCCCCCGAACCTCCCCCAGAGCCTCAGGAGCCCTCCCCGCACCACAGCGAGCCGCCCCTCAGCCAGGACAACCAGACCAACCTCCTGGCCCTCCTATTGGGCCAGCTCATTAAGCCGCAGGCCGAGGCGACTGAGCAAGGCGACGAGAGCAATGGCGTCCAATCAGAGGAGGCTGTGACTCGCGGTTCGTCTGCCTCCACTGTTGATCGCAAGGGCAAGTCTGGGTTCAGTCTCTAGGGGGAGGGGCAGAGAGCACTGGGTCAGGGGGATCTCACAGGGGACTGGTGGACGAGGGGGAGGAGACTGGGCGGAGGGTGACGCCCCGTCATAGCTTCCCTGTCATGGTGCGGATCTTGTCATCGATTATTTTTCTGCTTACCATAAAGCAGTTGTAAATTCCTTTATAAACGAGCTGATGAGATGAAAGATCTTAACTAAATGGCAAATCGGAAGAAAGATTCCACGGTTACTTTAAATATTTTTTGAGGAAGATGAGTTTTATGTTGTCTAGAACCACCTCCTCTCAACAACAGTTTCACCCCCCTACCCACCTTTTGTCTGTCTCACCCGTCTCCTACTTCAAAGGCTACTTTCACCCACTCAGTCACACGTAGGGTGGAAACATACCATACATGAAGTTGGCAAGTTCTCAAGATGTCTGACCAGAGAGTGGCTTCGGACGGCCCTGGTCACATGGACTGGGCTTTGGGCACAAGGACTTTTCTCATTGGTGTGAATGTAAACTAAGAGAAGGTTTGTAGTTTTACAGCGTTAGAAAGACAACGGTTCACACTGCACTCTTCCCTTCAACCTTTCACTCCTGCCTCTCTATCACCCTGTTTTCTTATCCCACTCTTTCTCTCTCATTTCTCCATTTGTTAAGCAGGTTTCGTGGATTGTTCTTCCTTCCATAAAAATATATTGATTTAAAACCAGTCTGTAATGTCAACATTTTTATGAAGAAAGTCTAATAAATTATCAAGCAAAAATAAATGTTTTGAACCTTAGACTTCACCTGCATGTCTTTCTTTTAACTTTTATTTAAATCACACATTTTCATTTTATGTTTGTATGTTGTCTTTTACATTAGACCTCGGAATCATCCAACGCTTGTAAAGCGTTCTCCTCTGTAGTCTGTATCTGTAGTCACCCTACTGTTGGCACTTAAGGCAACAACCCTGTTGCCTAGGAAACAACTGTAGCAGCAGTGTTGCCCGGTAGCCATGACAGCAGACTGAGAAGGCATCTCGCTCTGTCTCAGCTTTATGGCCTGCATGGAGCTTTACGCACCTCTCTCCCTGTAGTGTCATCCCCCTCCCCAAACTTCAGGTTTTACCCCTCCCTATCCATAATAACCCATGCTCGTATTGTTATTGAAATATAACTTGTGTCTGTCAGGGTTGAACAAACCCTAAGGTGAGAATCCCCTTCTACTATGTAAAGCGCTTTGGGCGTCTCGAAAAGCGCTATACAAGTCCAATCGATTATTATTGTTATAAACACCCCCGTGTCCTGCGTCTTTCTTTTGTTGTTCACATACGTGTGTGAATAAATGTTATGTTGATTATTTAGGCCACCGTGAGGTCTTTTGATATTCCATCATCTCAACATTACAACTTGTCTGTCAACATTCAAAAATGTTACCTACTTAAGGATTTTATAACATACCAGTCACCATGAACCAAGAGGGGAGAAATAACATAGGTGGCACACCTCCAGACTAATTTAGAGAATTAACATTTATCATAATCACAATTGTGGTATTTAGTAGCAATATCAACCCATGACAACTACACGTATTACTCATCCAATTAAAACAGTAGCCTATTGAAAACATTTATCCAACTGAAACTATGTTGTTTAGTGGAAGGTGAGGATCCAGCCGTAGGAATGGTACATGATCTCCCTCTGCTGGCCAAGGTGGGAAATACAGCTGTACGTTGTCCAGACCCCACTTACAAACACTTACCTGGTTCTCTGGGACGTTTCACTAAAGGGAATTGAATAAAAATGTGTCTGTAGTGTAGATGGCACAAATGTCCAGGTGAAATCTCACTGTAACTGCGCTTTGTGTTTCTTGTAAATATCTGATTGACTGTCTTGTTTTCTCTGACCCCCTCAGACTGTGCAGTCACCAAGCGGAAGCAGCAGATCGGAACAAATCAGGTCCCTCCATCCTCTGAGCGACGTCCCCCCTCTCCGCCTGGCCCTCCACCCTCAGCCCTCCTCCCCCCTGGCCAGCAGCAGCCCAGCTCTGAACCCCAGCCTGGGCCCGGTCAGGACATCAGCCCAGCGGTGGCAGCCGCCCTGCTGCAGCTCATCTCCCAGCAGGACCCAGAGGCTGGGGCCCCCCAGCGCAGCAGGGACCACTCCCCCGCCATGGGCACCCCTGTACGGGGACAGCCACCCCCTGCCTGGACGACTGACTCCCCTAAACCATCTCCTGCCAGAGAGCCCCCTACTGGCAGGGAATCTGCTGCCTCTGCTATCCCAGCACAGTTTCCCAAGGACCAGGACCTCCGCTTTGCCCACAGGGCCGCTCGCTGATCCTGGGTGGGCCTGTTTAGAGACCTGGGGTACAGTGGGCCGACCTACAGGGACAGGAGCCAGGGACACCTACTGTATTGATAATGATGATACTATAGACCAGTCTCTCTAGGTGGGAACAGAAGAGCAGCTCACCTGAGCAGGTTGTGTATATTGGCTGTGAGATTGTTAGTCTGGAGGAAAGAGCAGGTCTTTGGGTCAGGATGTTATTGTGAAGATGGACAGTGTTGGTTTGGCTAAAGGACAAACTAAGCCCCACTCTAGACAGACTGGGGTTGGGCCCTGGTGACGTGCTAGACCTGGAGGTGCGACAAACTTCCACACCCTTCAATCACTAACACTGCCCCTCCTGGACCTCGTGACTTGTTGAAGAAGTTGGATCCTAATGAGTTCCACACATGGAATGTGATCAGCTGTTATTTCCTTTTGTTTAATTTGCAACTCAAATGATTGTTATGTCTACTGCAGTGCCCTCTAACGATGAGGCTTTCAGTGGGTTTTGGAGTCTGGTGTCCTCACTCCTCTTCATCTGCAGTTGAATGGGTGGGGGTTGGTGTCTGCTACGTATGACACCGGTGGAACAAAGAACAAGTCTGAAATGTAGAGGTGGTTAGGGGGGTACAAAAGGAAAACACTGGGACTGAGAGTGAGTTAACTACTCAGTCAGTCTCATCATGCTAGCTGGCTCCCGACTTTTGACCTTGCGCCTCCTTTGTGACCTTAGCAACCCCTGAATGATCTTTGCCCCCAGGGAAGAGTTGGGTTGTTTATTCTGTTCTGGAAGGCACATTAAAAGCCATGGCTCAAAATTCATTAGCATACCTTGTGTGTCCTTGGCCAAAGGTACTGTAAAATAAGGTTTTCGGATCTCAGTCCTATCTCCCCTCGTTGTCTCTCTCGCTCAATCTATGTATGTCAGCCTCAGTGACCTTTCCCATGTAGAAATGATCATGTTCATTCTCGAACGCTCTCTCTAGGAACAGGTACATGTGCCTCTAACCCTCATACTCCCTCTGCTACACACCGACAAAAAACACAAACTCTGACACTGTGTCATTAACTGCTCTACTATGCTCACTAGTCTTTCATTGACCCTCTGGTCACAGCTAGCAAGCCGGTCACCCAACCTCGTAGCAACTGGACACCTATAGACCTAGACACACATACACACACACCTCTCCAAAGCTTTCCCTGAAGATCTCTGATAGCCTTGTTATCTTTTGCCTAACTCTGTGCAGCAAATATGTTTTTGTGTGATTATTTTCTACTTTAAAGACATAGTTACATGTTAAAAAGATGGTCCATGGTTTTGTTTCCTTTGTTTTGTTTTGGGAAGGGAGAAATTGGGAAGAGATCTGACTTTGGGTTTCATGTGACCATGTGACTGTAAAAGATGATATTTTGTAATATGTGTTTTCTCGGTTCAATTTATTAAAGGAAATCATGCGACCAGAAAGTTTTAAAAAGTGATGTGCTTTATTCTCTTGTCATGTACACGGAGTATACCAAACATTAGGAACACCTTCCCAATATTGAGTTGTAGCCCTTTTGCCCTCGGAACAGCCTCAATTAGTCATGGCATGGACTCTACAAGGTGTCGAAAGCATTCCATAGGGATGCTGGCCCATGTTGACTCATGCTTCCCACAGTTGTGTCAAGTTGGGTTGATGTCTTTTGGGTGGTAGACCATTCTTGATGCATATGGGAAACTGTTGAGTGTGAAAAACCCAGCAGCGTTGCAGTTCTTGAAACAAACCAGTGTGCCTGGCACATACTACCATACCCTGTTAAAGGCACTTAAATCTTTTGTCTTGCCCATTCACCCTCTGAATGGCACACATACACAATCCATGTCTCAATTGTCTCGAGGCTTAAAAATCCTTTAACCTGTCTCCCCTTCATCTATACTGATTTAAGTGGATTTAACAACTGACATCAAAAAGGGATCATAGCTTTTACCTGGATTCACCTGGTCAGTCTATAACATGGAAATAGCAGGTGTTGAGCTGTAGTGGAGCAGGTTGAGAGCTTCAAGTTCCTTGGTGTCCACATCACCAACAAACTAGAATGGTCCAAACACACCAAGACAGTCGTGAAGAGGGCACGACAAAGCCGATTCCCCCTCAGGACACTAAAAAGATGTGGCATGGGTCCTCAGATCCTCAAAAGGTTATACAGCTGCAACATCGAGAGCATCCTGACTGGCTGCATCACTGCCTGGTACGGCAACTGCTCGGCCTCCGACCGCAAGGAACTACAGAGGGTACTGCGTACGGCCCAGTACTACACTGGGGCTAAACTGCCTGCCATCCAGGACCTCTACACCAGGCGGTGTCAGAGGAAGGCCCTAAACATTGACAAATATTGACTACCTCAATAGGCCGACTAACCGGTGCCCCCGGACATTGGCTACCCGGAATATCTGCATTGTGTCCCACCACCCGCCAACCCCTCTTTTACGATACTGGTACTCTCTGTTTATCATATATGCATAGTCACTTTAACCATACCTACATGTACATACTACCTCAATCATCCCGACTAACGGTGCCTATATATAGCCTCGCTACTGTTACTATTCAGTTTTTACTTTTTTTTAAACATTTCCTTATCTATTGTTCACCTAATACCTATTTTTTACTTAAAAATGGCACTGTTGGTTAGAGCCTGTAATTAATCATTTTTCTACACCTGTTGTATTCGGCGCACGTGACAAAGAAACTTTGATTTGATTTGTTCTTAATGTTTTGTATGCTCAGTGTATTTTGCTTGTTAGAATTCAGAATGGCCACTAGGTGGCACATTGAATCATCTTTCTCTCACTCTTTCACACATACACACAGGGCCGCTGGAAAACGTGTGGCTATGCATACACATACACACAGGGCCGCTGGAGACCGTGTGGCTATGCATACACATACACACAGGACGCTGGAAAACGTGTGGCAAGGCATATTTTACCACAGGACTTTTCAATCAGGTGTGGAGCTACTATTGATTTATTTTAATAAAATGTATTGCCGCACATTTTTTAAAAGGGGAAAATAACCAATATATATATATATATATATATATATATATAAAAAAAAATAATGATTTGACAACTCATGCACAATTTCTGTACTAAACATCGAGTGCTGCTGCAGGCTCTGTGCGTGTCTTGACCAATCAGTCACGGAAATTGCAGTTTCGCGCGGGCCAGGCACAAATCTCTCCTTTCTTCCGGTATTTATTTAGAAAGCGCGATGAGCAAAAACTCACACATAAATGTAGCAGCATTAGTGATCTGACATGCTTTATTGGATGGAAACGAGACAATTTTTCAGTCTGATCAACTGTAGGCTACTAACAGCAGCTGTCCCTCTGGCCAAGGTAAACGAAGCGGTAACGTTGTGCATTTATAGCCCATTTGTTTGTGAGAATGTGAATGGGATCAAATTTGGTTTATACTGACAAATTTTAACGCAATCATTTCAAAGATTTTACTGCGTTACAGTTCATATAAGGAAATGAGTCAATCTCGAGAAATTCACATGACTGGGCAGGGATGCAGCCATGGGTGGGTCTTGGAGGGCATAAGCCCAACCACTTGGCAACCAGGCCCAGCCAATCAGAATGGGTGGTTGGATGCACTGACAAATTCTCTAAAATTATGTTGGAAGCAGCTTGCAGTAGAGAAATGAACATTCGGTTCTCTGTCAATAGCTCGGGTGGACATTCATGCAGTCAGTATGCCAATTGCACGCCCCTTCAACTTGAGACATCTGTGGCATTTTTTTGTGTGAGAACTGCACATTCTAAAGTGGCCTTTTACTGTCCCCAGCACAAGGTGCACCTGTGTAATGATCATGCTGTTTAATCAGCTTCTTGATATACCACACCTGTCAGGTGGATGGATTATCTTGGCAAAGGAGGAATGCTCACTAACATGGATGTAAACACATTTGTGCACCACATTTTTGTGAAATAAGCTTTTTGTGCATATGAAAAATGTCTGGGATTTTTTATTGCAGCTCATGAAACATGGGACCAACACTTTAAATGTTGCGTTTATATTTTTGTTCTGGGTATATTCTAATTTGGGCAGACTAGGCTAGACTTTTTCAATGCCAAATTATTAACTGGAATTAAACAATAAAGGCAACAGCTGACAAGACTGTGAGTAATTGTTTTATTAGACCTACAGTTGCATAGGGCAGGACTACGTGATGCAAACCTGCATGATGCAAGCTCAGCTCTGAGTTTTACTGTCCAATCATGTTGCTTTCTCTGTGTGTCACAGGAGGTTGGTGGCACCTTAATTGGGGAGAACGGGCTCATGGTAATGGCTGGAGCAGAATGTTATCAAACACATGGTTTCTATGTGATGATTCCATTCACTCGGTTTCAGACATTATGAGCCGTCCTCCCCTCTGCAGACTCCAGTGGCTGTGTTTAGGAAGCCCCAAGTCCTTCTTTTAAGATATACAGCACCAGTCAAAAGTTTGGACACACCTAGTCATTCAAGAGATTTTCTTAATTTTTTACTATTTTCTACATTGTAGGATAATAATGAAGACATCGAAACTATGAAATATCACATATGGAATGATGTAGTAACCAAAAAAGTGTTAGAAAATTCTTCAAAGTAGCCACCCTTTGCCTTGATGGCAGCTTTGCGCACTCTTGGCATTCTCTCAACCAGCTTCATCTGGAATAGATTTCCAACCGTCTTGAAGGAGTTCCCACATATGCTGTGCACCTGTTGGCTGCATTCCCTTCAATCTGCGGTCCATCTGTTTTGCACTTAGTGGGACTATCATTTGTTTTTCAACAGTACAATGACCCAACACACCTCCAGGCTGTGTAAGGGCTATTTGACCAAGGAGAGTGATGGAGTGCTGCATCAGATGACCTGGCCTGCACAATCACCCGACCTCAACACAATTGAGATGGTTTGGGATGAGTTGGACGGCAGAGTGAAGGAAAAGCAGCCAACAAGTGCTCAGCATATGTGGGAACTCCTTCAAGACTGTTGGAAAAGCATTCCAGGTGAAGCTGGTTAAGAGAATGCCAAGAGTTTGCAAAGCTGTCACCTTTTATACAACAGATTAATCATGTCATACCATATTAGGTCCGGAGTTTTACCTGGTTAGCTTACCAGATCAGGAAAAACTACAGGCCCCAGAAAATGTTTTTCATCCCACACACACACACACAATTCATTCAACTCTTTTCTCTGTATACATCAATGATCTTACTGCTGGTGATTCTCTGATCCACCTCTACGCAGACGATACCATTCTGTATACTTCTGGCCCTTCTTTGGACACTGTGTTAACCAACCTCCAGACGAGCTTCAATGCCATACAACTCTCATTCCGTTGCCTCCAACTGCTCTTAAATGCATGCTCTTCAACCGATCACTGCCCACACCTGCCCGCCTGTCCAGCATCACTACTCTGGACGGTTCTGACTTAGAATATGTGGACTACAAATACCTAGGTGTCTGGTTAGACTGTAAACTCTCCTTCCTGACTCACATTAAGTATCTCCAATCCAAAATTAAATCTAGAATTGGCTTCCTATTTCGCAATATAGCATCCTTCACTCATGCTGCCAAACATACCCTTGTAAAACTGACTATCCTACCGATCCTTGACTTTGGCGATGTCATTTACAAAATAGCCTCCAACACTCTACTCAGCAAATTGGATGCAGTCTATCACAGTGCCATCCGTTTTGTTACCAAAGCCCCATATACTACCCACCACTGTGACCTGTATGCTCACGTTGGCTGACCCTCACTTCATATTCGTTGCCAAACTCACTGGCTCCAGGTCATCTATAAGTCTTTGCTAGGTAAAGCCCTGCCTTATCTCAGCTCACTGGTCACCATAGCAGCACCCACCCATAGCACGCACTCCAGCAGGTATATTTCACTGGTCACCCCCAAAGCCAATTCTTCCTTCGGCCGCCTTTCCTTCCAGTTCTCTGCTGCCAATGACTGGAACGAACTGCAAAAATCACTGAAGCTGGAGACTCATATCTCTCTCACTAGCTTTAAGCACCAGATGTCAGAGCAGCTAACAGATCACTGCACCTGTACATAGCCCATCATATCCCATCCAACTACCTCATCCCCATACTGTTATTTATTTTATTATGCTCCTTTGCACCCCAGTATCTCTATTTGCACACTCATCTTCTGCACATCTATCACTCCAGTGTTTAATTGCTATATTGTAATTATTTCGCCACTATGGCCTATTTATTGCCTTACCTCCCTTATCCTACCTCATTTGCACACACTGCATATAGACTTTTTCTATTGTATTATTGACTGTATGTTTGTTTATTCCATGTGTAACTCTGTTGTTGTTTGTGTCGCACTGCTTTGCTTTATCTTGGCCAGGTCTCAGTTGTAAATGAGAACTTGTTCTCAACTAGCCTACCTGGTTAAATAAAGGTGAAATAAAAAAACTGCATTAATACACAAAATCAGATTTCATGGAATACTTGATATGATTAATCATGTGGTTTACAGTACTTTATTGCTAACAAGCAAACATTTAGAGTTGAAGTCAGAAGTTTACATACACTTAGGTTGGCATTATTAAAACTTATTTTTTAACCACTCCACAAATTTCTTGTTAACAAACTATAGTTTGGGCAAGTTGGTTAGGACATCTACTTTGTGCATGACACAAGTCATTTTCCCAACAATTGTTTACAGACAGATTATTTCACTTATACTTCACTGTATCACAATTCCAGTGGGTCAGAAGTTTACATACACTAAGTTGACTGTGCTTTTAAACAGCTTGGAAAATTCCAGAAAATAATGTGGCTTTAGAAGCTTTTGATAGCCTAATTGGCATAATTTGAGTCAATTGTACCTGTGGATGTATTTCAAGACCTACCTTAAAACTCAGTGCCTCTTTGCTTGACATCATGGAAAATCAAAAGAAATCAGCCAAGACCTCAGATATTTTTTTTTGACCTCCACAAGTCTGGTTCATCCTTGGGAGCCGTCATACCGCTCAGGAAGGAGATGCGTTCTGTCTCCTAGAGATGAATGTACTATGGTGCGAAAAGTGCAAATCAATCCCAGAACAACAGCAAAGGACCTTGTGAAGATGCTGGAGGAAACCGGTACAAAAGTATCTATATCCACAGTAAACCAAGTCCTATATCGACATAGCCTGAAAGGCCGCTCAGCAAGGAAGAAGCCACTGCTCCAAAACCGCCATAAAAAAGCCAGACTACGGTTTGCAACTACACATGGGGACAAAGATCGTACTTTTTGGAGAAATGTCCTCTGGTCTGATGAAACAAAAATAGAACTGTTTGACCATAATGGCCATCGTTATGTTTGAAGGAAAAAGGGGGAGGCTAGCAAGCCAAAGAACACCATCCCAACCATGAAGCACAGGGGTGGCAGCATCATGTTGTGGGGGTGCTTTGCTGCAGGAGGGACTGGTGCACTTCACAAAATTGATGACATCATGAGGGAGGAAAATTATGTGGATATATTGAAGCAACATCTCAGGACATCAGTCAGGAATTTAAAGCTTGGTCGCAAATGGGTCTTCCAAATAGACAATGACCCCAAGCATACTTCCAAATTTGTGGCAAAATGGCTTAAGGACAACAAAGTCAAGGTATTGGAGTGGCCATCACAAAGCCCTGACCTCAATCCTATAGAAAATTAGTGGGCAGAACTGAAAAAGCGTGTGCGAGCAAGGAGGCCTACAAACCTGACTCAGTTACACCAGCTCTGTCAGGAGGAATGGGCCAAAATTCACCCAATTTATTGTGGGAAGCTTGTGGAAGGCTACCCAAAACGTTTTACCCAAGTTAAACAATTTAAAGGCAATGCTACCAAATACTAATTGAGTGTATGTTAACTTCTGACCCACTGGGAATGTGATGAAAGAAATAAAAGCTGAAATAAATAATTATCTGAACTATTATTCTGACATTTCACATATTTAAAATAAAGTGGTGATCCTAACTGACCTAAAACAGGGAATTTTTACTCGGATTAAATGTTAAATGTATTAACTGTGAAAAACGGAGTTTAAATGTATTTGGCTAAAGTGTATGTAAACTTCCGACTTCAACTGTACATTGCTTTAAATTGAGATATGTCCTGTATTTTAGTTCTGATTACTGGGAGTTCGCTCAAGGTCTTGTTCTGTTGTCCACTGACAGAATAAGGTGTTGGATATGCCAGGCTAGCTGCAGCTCAGTGTTAGCCTGGAGCTGGGCCGTTACTCAAAGTAGGTTGATGCACATTCGTGTCCACTGACTGTGACCGTGGAGCGGCAGGTGAGCTGGACTGTCTCTGTCCTTGCCTTGAATGTGCTGTAGGTATACCCTGTGGAAGAGATAGCAAGGGGTTAGACAAATCCACAACACATTCAACAAAAGTATCGATATCTGAATATTAGGCTCATATAGTTCCAATATTGAAGTAGACAAATTAAATATGTTAGCCTACTGAGAAAAGAGAAGATACATGCAACAGTTTTGCTTACATATGAGAGCGGAGAAGGACACACCCTGGTCCTGTTCCGTCTCCTTCGCTTATACCGGGGTGTCTTCTCAGTAGGCCTGGTCTCGTTCACTACCACCAGTCCAACGGAGGGTGCTGCGCGTCTTTGTCCTAGGGGAATGCGAAACACCCTGCGCGCTCTTCCGAATTTAGGTTGACAACCTGTTGGGACCTCCGTAGTCTAGGGAGGGCAATGTTTGGACCCTGAGGGACAGGGATGGGGTTTAGTCTTCTGGGTGGCACTGGCACATTAGGTTGCAAGGACTGTGTTGAAGACGCCGGCTCAGCATATTCCTCCTGTGGGGGCACTGGGGGCACTCACATGAAAAGAGTCGTCGGACAATTCTGAGACACCAAACCCATTTCGGTAGCAATAAAAAACGGTGCGCAAAAACCTTAAACGTAATCCAGCCTAGACCTACCTATATTTTATCCAGACGGTAACACGGTTTATTCGGTTGTAACCACAGACTATTTCTCTTCTAAAAAGATCCTTGTCCTGTCCAGCACTTTATGGGCAGCCCGGCCATTAGCACATTTTGATGAGGCGGGAAGCGCGAGAAACCGTGTTATTTACGTCGAAAAAGACACTTGAATCGTCAAGAGCACATTACATAAGCAATTGACAGGTGCGTCATTTGGGTAGGCCAAATCCCATAGACTCCCAACGTAAATGCAGATGGTACATCACGTACGCAATTAATACCTACAGCATGCTATGGATGCTCAGTCATGAGAGGAGGACCAAAGGCCGAAACTATAATAGATTGTCTGTAATTTTAAACAAACTTAAACATTTGGTTGCAATTCAAAAGTAGCTGGACATCATGTGAAATTGAGGATGATACCCGGTTAAAGAGTTTGTCTAACTCAGGGAGGAACATAAGGGAAGCCAGGGGGAACGTCACTCAATACAAGATACTACATACAGTAGGTTATATTGGACTCCAACAAGGCTTCATAAAATGGGTTTTATCGACAATAATCTGTGCTGGAAATGTAAATTTGACACAGGGACATCTTAACAGGCTATATAGGAATGCATAGCTACGTTTCTGGAAGGATATTCTGAAACATTTGGGAGAATGGTCCGAATCAACAATCCCGGTTTCACCAATAATATCTCTCTTAGGTGACAACATAATTACCTAATGTATCAAATGAGGAATTTTCACTGATCACTGTTGGTATCATTACAGCTTCTAGATTGATTCTTCTACTTTGGAACGGCCATGCCACTCCTACTATGAAACAGTGGATAGAATTAATGCTGGAAGGGGCATCTTATGAACAAATGGTTGCTAGAAATGAAAACGTTAAGAGAATCCGGACACACTTTCTTTGTCATGTCGTTTCTGGGACCGGGAGGTGATAGCCCATGTTGTATGTTAATACTGTGCTTGTGAACCCATGTTGTATTGTATCTTATGCGATGCTGAAGTAGTATTAGATTGTGAATGCGTGTTATCCTGGAGGGTAGGTCTAGATGTCATGCTCAATGTTTTTATGCTTTACAATGTGTTTGTTTGATTTTAAAAAAGGACTAAACTAGTAACTTAAATAGCCCCAATTTGTTTTCGCTGGACATCATTCTAACCCATGTAGCCTAATGAACAGTAGGAAGTAAAGAATGGGGCAAATGTAGAGGCGGGGCTGAACAGTCTAATGGCAGGCTGTGTGTGTTGGTGTCGAGTTCTCCTCGCGCCCTATTTTGCCCACAGACTAGTTCTACATTTGGCACACGTACAGACACGCTTACCCCCTGCCCCACCAGCCAGACACAGGCCCAGCTGAGCCCTCTGGGTGAGTGATCCTTTATGAGTGGTGATGGTGGGGGGCTCACCTGCCCCAAACGCAGAGTGTGTGACTGAGAGGGTTGTGTGTGTGTGTGTGTGCGCATATATATGTCTGTTTGTGCGTTCCCATGCTTGTGTGTGTGTGTCTGTCCTATAGGGGCTTTATATGAAAGTGAATGTGCCCACGGGGAGCTGCCACGGGAGAAGTAGTGGGCATGCCAGTGCCAAGTCTTCGAGACAAGAGGAATACATTGAGGAGCGGGGGTAGACAAGGTTTTTACCATCAATCAGGGAATGCCCATAAAAGTGGCACCCTGCCATTTTGATTCTCATACTCAGTATAGCCCATCCAGACAACCCATGGACTATGTCCGTGCTAAGACCCTCCATTTTGACTGTTGCCATCGGTTTCATCCCACAGCTTGTTCTACACGCTTCTTTTTAATATGGTTCTGGAGGAATAAGAAATATTATAAACCGGGTGGTTCGAGCCCTGAATGCTGATTGGCTGACAGCTGTGGTATATCTGACCATATAGCCCGGGTATGACAAAACATGTATTTTTACTGCTCTAATTATGTTGGTAACCAGTTTATAATAGCAATAAAGCAGCTCCTGAGGTTTGTGGTAAATTGCCAATATACCACGGCTAAAGGCTGTATCCAGGCACTCCGCGTTGCATTGTGTGTAAGAACAGCCCTTAGCCGTGGTATAATGGCCAATACCACACCCCCCGGCCTTATTGCTTAATTCTACCACTAGTCATTTTTTGTACCCATAGAGCAGTAGACCAATATACTTTTATATGTTCGTCTGGAATATGGTGTTTGTGTGTGTATTTTTCTGCTTATGCTTGTTGTACCTCCTGAGTGTTTGCTTGTGTCTGGGCCACAGTTGCCTCCCTGCGCCCTGCTAGAGTTTGATGTTCAGTTTGATGACTGAGGCTCTTTGATCCAAGGCTGTGTAAATTCAGGGAGCGGAGACAGACTCCTGCGGCCCCAGAGCTAAGACATAGTTATACGCACACGCGCACGCACAGATACACACACACCACTGGAACACAGAGAAGGGAACAGGCATCACTGCTGAGCACGTGTCACGTTCAAAGCCCATATAGAGTTGCATGAACAGCAAAATTGCAACATTTTGTTTATTAATGTCTGAACACTTACAACGAACCGCTCCTCTCATGGCTTAACCTAACGTTGCGGAGTCCTTACTTCCTTTTATCAGGGGAAACGGAAGTTAGGTTGAAAAATACTGTATCCCTGAAAACCATAAACATCTGCTTTCTGCCAATGCCGCGAAGGGCGGTCATGGCTAAGACACAATTATAAACGTTGAAAAATATTTGAATTATGAATTCAACTCAGGCCGTGTGGTGAAAGTTAAGCACAATGTTTAATTAGCTGTCTCTTCTCACCATCTTTGCAACAAAATTGTGTGTCAGTCGTTCCAGTTATGGTTACATATTTGATGGGCTCTTTGAAAAACAGACTTTATTCCTCTAGTGATATATGTTTTACTGCTGCAGCAGTGTGCTTTATTGCTGTTTTAACACCAAATACTAATCCTCCTCAGTTTATAGTTCACAGCCAAAATGGTGCCACAGTTTCTTGTTCACTGTTTTATCACTAATGAGTAACAGCCACAGAAAGACAGTAACAGAATCGCTAGTTGAACCACTAGACAGAGATTAAAGAAACCGATCAGTGTCCATACTGTTTGAGGGGGGTTGGTTAAGACTGGGGTTAGTCAATAGAAAGCTCCATCGACCAAATAAAGTCACTGCATAATCCCACATTTCCGGGTGGATAAAAGTGACCGTTGTCACCCATTGCTCTGCCACTTTCTATTTCTCACTCAGGTCTGCCTCTTTAAGGGAGCAGGGGCTGCTGGGATGGCAGACTGTTGGGGGGAAGGGGGGGTGGCCCTGCAGGACCATTTGTGCTGAAGCTCATTTGCACAGCGACACTTAATTGGCTACAACAATTAATTAATGTGTTGGAAAGTTGGCACAAAAAGTTCATTTAAGAGGGTTTTAATAAGCAATTAGAGGAAAACCAGGAGAGAAAGGGAATTACCAGACTGGAAAAGAGGAGAGATGGACAGGAGAGATGGAGGGAGGAGGAGAAATAGAGACAGAGGAGAAAACCTGATCACAAAAGGCAGGTGTATGTTTTGATAAAATATATCGGTCAAGTTCAACTCTCTCTCATGACCGAATGTGAAAAACATAGTTTTGAATACCTAACAAATGATCTGAGGTCATTATTCTCCTTTCAGAGAATGTCGTTACTGTTATTAACTAGACTTAAGCCTCATGCTATATGTAGTGTGTGCTGCACCCTGACCCCTAACCCTAGACCCAACTTGTCCCGGCGCCAGCCAGGCCCAGTGTAAAATATCACATGACTAATGAGAGGAGGTGGTTGGAATCCTGGGGAAGATGTCCTTGGAAGATGAATGCATTTTCAGCAGAATAATTAACTTAATTAACAAATTCACATGCATATTCATCAGCCTATTAATGTCTGCTCCGCGCTGCTTGATGAGCAATGCGGTAATAACCATTTCATTTGCATACTGCGATCACACTACTCTCTCCCGTCCCCAAAAAAGAGAGAGGGAAGGAAATTCAAAAAACGGGTGAAATAGGAAGCACTCATAAACACTCATACTGTCGCCAAAACTTACGTACACTTTCATATACTATACACACAGGTACATGTAGTCAGTACCTACAGTACTCACAACCCCACATTCAAACATACAGTTTAACTAGAGCTTCTACTAGTTGTGTATGCAGTGAATAATGTAGTTCCTGCTGTCTATTAAGTTTCAACAGCTGTGAGTATTGGTATTAGGCTCAATAGGAAAGTGAGATGGGGGTCTACCCTCCCCAGCTGTCTCTGTCTTCACTCCCTCTCTCTCTCTTGCTCTTGTTTCCTGTTTGCATCTCTCTCTCCTTGTTATTAATTCATCTCTAACATACTTGTCTTTTTATTTATTTATTTGTTGCTTTTTGAAGTTTCTCTCGTCTGCCTGTCAGTCCGTGTTTGTGGGAGAGTGTTTGTGTGGCTGACTGTGTGAGCACTTGTGACAGTTATTTTTTTGTGTGCTTGCGAACGTGTGGAACCTTCTCCTTTTTACAGGATATGTGTGTGTGTGTGTGTGTGTGTGTGTGTGTGTGTGTGTGTGTGTGTGTGTGTGTGTGTGTGTGTTTACGTTCTATCTGTCTCCATTGGTATTCTGAGTGGTACTGATTCTGTATGTGCTGTTGTCACTGATGAACTGTTTGTGTGTATTACCTCAGAGTCTGTACACGCATCATGGAGTTGCATAGATGTCTGTGTATTTCTGTTAATGTCTTTGATGGAACTTGTATTTGATAGTGTTTGTATTGGGAGAGTGCATGTCAAAATACAGCTTGTTCTTTATCTATGATGCGAGCTTGAAAGAATGAGTGTGTGTGGTTTAACATTGAAAGTGTGTGTGTGTGTGTAGATCTGTACGTGTATGGGTGGGATCTTAAGTAAGTGTCTGTGTTTGTGTGTGCCAGGGAGTGTGTGTGTATAGATCTGTACGTGTATGGGTGGGATCTTAAGTAAGTGTCTGTGTTTTAGTGTGTGCCAGGGAGTGTGTGTGTGTGTGTGTGTGTGTGTGTGTGTGTGTGTGTGTGTGTGTGTGTGTGTGTGTGTGTGTGTGTGTGTGTGTGTGTGTGGTGTGCCAGCTTGTGCTCAGACAGCAGCAGTTTGCGGAGCGAGAATAAAAAGTGAGGAGTGATGCCAAGTGAGTCCCAGGAGACAAATTCAGGGGATAGAGAAGAAAGAGGAAATAAAACAGGATTTCACACACACACACACACACACACACACACACACACACACACACACACCGAGACCCAGAGATGTGCTGTGTCGAACATACAAACAATCTAACACACACATACAATGCACACAGTCACACCAACACATATCATTGTACTCATTTACAAACAAACGTTTGAATACTTTCATCAATTCATACACCAACACATCAGCACTGAGAAGGCCAAGTACACACAAACACACTTGCAGTCCATCCTTTCTTTTCCCATCCCTCTCTCCCACTCTTTGTCAGAGGGTGGTGACACATTGTGTGCAGTGTGACACGGTAAGGTCTGGTTTGACTTCCAACTACTCCCAGCCTTCACACCTCTGCCCCCTACTGGGCTAGCCGCGTCACAGCACCTGACCTTCCTCCCTCCCCCCACTGCCTGCCAACTGTCCAATAGAAATGAATGGTAAATAATGTATTGTTTCATTTTGGAGTCTCTTTTATTATAATTAAGAATACAATATGTTTCTTAACGTTTCTATATGAATGTGGATGCTACCATTATTACTGATAATCCTGAATGAATCGTGAATATTGATGAGTGAGAAAGTTACAGATGCACAAATACCAAAATGCTAATCTCTCCTGTTATTGTAATGGTGAGAGGTTAGCATGTCTTAGGGGTATGATATAAAATGCTAATCTCTCCTGTTATTGTAATGGTGAGAGGTTAGCATGTCTTGGGGGTATGATATAAAATGCTAATCTCTCCTGTTATTGTAATGGTGAGAGTCTTAAGGCTATGATATTTGTGCGTCTAACTTTCTCACTTATCATTATTCACAATTCATTCAGGAATATCCGTAATCATGGGAGCATCCACATTCATGTGGAAGGGTTTAGAAACTATTCTATTCTATTTACAATAAAAGTGACTCCAAAATGACACAATAGATTATTTACCATTCTTTTCCATTGGGCACAAAATAGCCTAGTGGTTAGAGCATTGGACTAGTAACCGGAAGGTTGCCAGATCAAATCCCAGAGCTGACAAGGTAAACATCTGTTGTTCTGCCCCTGAACAAGGCAGTTAACCCACTGTTCCTAGGCTGTCATTGAAAACAAGAATTTGTTCTTTACTGACTTGCCTAGTTAAATAAAGGTAAAATAAACTAAAAAAAACAGCTGAAGAACCTTTTTAGAACCCTTTTTTTCTAAGAGTGTACATTTCATGAATATCACAATGAATTGATCCAGAAGTTGAAGTCAACACTTTATTGGTTTCTGATGCAGCTGGAATCATTTAGTCACTTGTAAAAAATATTATATAAAACACAATTCTATACATATGTACAACAGCTAGCAATATCTATATCACAATGCAGTGGTGAGCATAATAGGCATTCATAATTATACTATAACATCAGTCCAATTGAATATGGATGTCGTGTTGGTTCCAGAATGTTCTTCAGCTGGTGAACCTCTTCTTGTGTTGGGTAATGGCAGCTGGTTTAGCAGGCTTTGGCACTGTGCCGATGTTGGCAGAGATGTTGAGTTTGGGGAGCTGTGATTCAGGCTCCTTGTAGACAACCGTCTGGTCCTTTCTGAACCCATAGCCAGGTGGACAAGCCTCTGGTACACTTTCTTCCCCACCCACTGCTTGGACCTCTTGCAGAAGATTTGTTTCTACTGCAAGTCTCTTGGAAAGACATGAAGACTGATCACGAGGATGTGTAAAACATGAAGACTGAACACGAGGATGTGTAAAACATGAAGACTGATCACGAGGATGTGTAAAACATGAAGACTGAACACGAGGATGTGTAAAACATGAAGACTGATCACGAGGATGTGTAAAACATGAAGACTGAACACGAGGATGTGTAAAACATGAAGACTGATCACGAGGATGTGTAAAACATGAAGACTGAACACGAGGATGTGTAAAACATGAAGACTGAACACGAGGATGTGTAAAACATGAAGACTGATCACGAGGATGTGTAAAACATGAAGACTGAACACGAGGATGTGTAAAACATGAAGACTGAACACGAGGATGTGTAAAACATGAAGACTGAACACGAGGATGTGTAAAACATGAAGACTGATCACGAGGATGTGTAAAACATGAAGACTGAACACGAGGATGTGTAAAACATGAAGACTGAACACGAGGATGTGTAAAACATGAAGACTGAACACGAGGATGTGTAAAACATGAACACTGATCACGAGGATGTGTAAAACATGAAGACTGAACATTAGGATGTGTAAAACATGAACACTGATCACGAGGATGTGTAAAACATGAAGACTGAACATGAGGATGTGTAGCCATAGAATCAACTGTGTTCTTTAAACAAAAAAAGGGTACAGTAGACTGTTTTTTTATTTGTGAAAAGTTTGAGGGGGGTTTGCCTTGTAGACAGTATAGTCGTGTATTGTTGTGTATGAGCACCTACAGTTGTGCTGTTGAGTAGACAAGCACTGCCTACTATACAGTGAAAAGGCTAGAATAGTTTATTAAGAGCCTCTCTCCTCTATGCCAAAGAACTGACTGCAAGGTTGGGAAAAGTTTGAGGAGCTCTTGTCTAGTTGACAGTTTAGTGTGTTGGGGATTTTCTTCTTCTCAAGAGGGTATTGAGCTTTCATAAATACCGTTGGCTGTGCAGGTAGCCTAGTGGTTAGAGCGTTGGGCCAGTAACCGAAAGGTTGCTGGATCTACTCCCTGAGCTGACAATGTAAAAAACTGTCCTTCTGACCCTGAGCAAGGCAGTTCATGTTCCCCGGGCGCCGAAGACGTGGATGTCGATTACGGCAGCCCCCCGCACCTCTCTGATTCAGAGCTGGGTTAAATGCGGAAGACACATTTCAGTTGAATGCAGTCAGTTGTACAACTGACTAGGTATCCCCCTTTCCCTTTCCTGGCTTGTTTAAAAGTCAGATGATGTTGAGCTTATTCCAGGCTGATCGCTTTCATCTAATGTGTCTACAAGCTCTGTACTACTAAAGCTGAGGTGAAGATCATCAGTAACAGGATTAGTAGTCGGTGATTAACCAACATTTGACTACTTTGTCCCCATCAATACACACTCAAACAAGGTACTATATCCACCCACACCCCTCATATCAATAGATCATGCATTCTAACCTTCACACAAACAATACCCATCCCCAACAGACGCCAGTCAGTCACCAACACCATCCCCCACCAACACCTCCTTTTCTCCAATTGAGACTTCAAGCCTTGCAACAGACAAAGCAACAGTAGAAGTTGTAGCCTACTTGTAAACACACCAACCATGAAAACAAGACACTGACTATGTTTATTCCCCGCTTCAGTATATTGATTTGCTCATCATGGAGACATGGAAAGATTGAGTCGATTTTAGTCAGATTTTAGAAAGTGTCTTACGCTAGTTACTGGTGCTGAGCTTGATGTTGATTTGATCGGACACTAAATAGAACATATAGTCACGTTGACCTCTGCGGTAGGTAGTGAACTATTTTTCTAACTGTTAGCTAACGTAACCTAACAAAGCTAACGTTAGCTTGCAAAGTTACAATTCACATTGCCATATAGCAGCTGACTAACTACATTGATGTGCTTTGGAATGTCTAGCCAGCATATTATGAAAGCTAGCTAGCTAGATTTTGGTTCAGCCAAACAAATGTAGTTTGCTCGCTAGCTAACGTTAGTTATCCATGTAAAGTTAGCTACGTTACCTCGGCTTGACTTATTTTCTGCTGCTCTGATGCCTTCCTCTTTGAAGTGAAGGGGAAAGTCTATGGAATAGCATCACTTTTCAACATTCAACGACATCAGTTGAGACAGTCCCATCTGTTTTGAAATCCTCTGGCTGACAGTGCTGGCTACAAACACAGACATTTTCTACTGGATACACATCCATGGGGTGGTACTATGTCCTGAAATCGCTATGAATTCGGGATATTGTGGTATGCTTATAACTAGGAAATGTAAACTGTCCCGTTTCTACTGGTGAAATGAAGAAACGCTCGTATTTGCATGTTGTGAGGAAATTCTACATTTTATGACACTTATGATATGTTAGTAACATATTAATGGAGCAGCGGTGAAATTTCCCTTTAAGCCAATCACAGTCTCACCAATTGCAGTCTGACCGTGGATCACCAGTGGGGTCATCTGTACATATGCTAGCCTGCCCTGTTGCCTTATGGGTAGACGAATGGGCTCAACTCCAGGAGGTGTGGCTCAGCCAACACTCCGAGTCATCACTCTAATATGGCTGAACTCTATGGAGGCGTGTGTGTGTTCTTTGTGTCTATCAAAAGCTGCATCAGTCTGTCTATCTGAGGATGATGCCTTTCCTTCACATGATGTACATGGTTTTGTAATTTGGGTTTGTGCGATGTGCTGATACTATAAACATGTAAGTGCGTGTGTCCTGGCAGGGCAGTGGCTAGCAGGGCCGGAGTGATTGAGATATAGAGCATTAGCTGGTGTCAGGAGTAAATGAGGGGCCAGATCTGTTTTATAATCAGAGCACAAGCAGCGTGTTAGAGGAATTAGGGCGACAGCTGCTGGGAGCTTTTTATTCCTCTCTCTCTCTCTCTCTCAGCCAGAGACAGGCAGAGCCCAGCTCAGGGACCACCTCTTTACTGGAGCCACCTGTCAACACAACGGAGTGTGTATATGTATGTGTGTGGTGTGTGTGTGTGTGTGTGTGTGTGTGTGTTACACTCCCATTTGCATGCACACACTCTACTCATACACGTATGGGTGCACACACATATTAGCAGTTAGAAGCTAGCGCATGTGCATGGCAGTACACACACCATGCCGGTATGCACAAACGTGCGAAAACACACACATACACCGTCTGTTGGTACACTGACCTCCCTCCAGCTCTTACATTAATGACAGTGCAGGTTTGGTGTGTCTGAACCCATTGGTTAGTTTTTGTTTTATGTACAGTATGTGTGAAAGGGCCTGGTTCAATTTAAACATGGTAGTGTAGTGCGTGACCTTGCACATGTCGGTTTACTATGCATATCAGGCCATAATGCAATGTGAAATTAGCTATGGTTTTGTACCGCTCTATGGGGCAGTCTCAGGGCTTTAGACATTCATTTGATATTGGCATCATCCCTCCTCGTGCCTTGCTGCCCACTCACTCTTGTGGAAGCCCTTACTGTCCGTGTCCAATCAGAGGAAGCATGCAGGAATGCCTGCTCTGATTCCCTCCAATGACAGAACGTAGAGATGCAGTGACCGAGAGAGGCGCCTCAAAGTGACCAGGTGGAACTGTAAGGAGGTACAGTGCCTTGCAAAAGTATTCATCCCCCTTGGCGTTTTTCCTATTTTGTTGCATTACAACCTGTAATTTAAATTGATTTTTTGGGGGATTTCAGGTAATGGACATAAGCCATTTTGCCACAACTTTGGAAGTATGCTTGGGGTCATTGTCCATTTGGAAGACCCATTTGCGACCAAGCTTTAACTTCCTGACTGATGTCTTGAGATGTTGCTTCAATATAGACACATAATGTCCCATCATGATGCCATCTATTTTGTGAAGTGCACTAGTCCCTCCTGCAACAAACCACCCCCACAACATGATGCTGCCACCCCCGTGCTTCACGGTTTGGATGGTGTTCTTCGGCTTGCAAGCCTCCCCCTTTTTCCTCCAAACATAACGATGGTCATTATGGCCAAACAGTTCAAATTTTGTTTCTTCAGACCAGAGGACATTTCTCCAAAAAGTATGATCTTTGTCCCCATGTGCAGTTGCAAACCGTAGTCTGCCTTTTTTTTAAATGGGGTTTTGGAGCAGTGGCTTCTTCCTTGCTGAGCGGCCTTTCAGGTTATGTCGATATAGGACTCGTTTTACTGTGGATATAGATTATTTTGTACCTGTTTCCACCAGCATCTTCAAAAGGTCCGTTGCTGTTGTTCTGGGATTGATTTGCACTTTTCGCACCAAAGTACGTTCATCTCTAGGAGACAGAACACATCTCCTTCCTGAGCGGTATGATGGCTGCGTGGTCCCATGGTGTTTATACTTGCGTACTATTGTTTGTACAGATGAACATGGTACCTTCAGGTGTTTGGAAATTTCTCCCAAGGATAAACCAGACTTGTGGAGGTCTACAATCTTTTTTCTGAGGTCTTGGCTGATTTCTTTAGATTTTTCCCACAATGTCAAGCAAAGAGGCACTGAGTTTGAAGGTAGGTCTTGAAATACATCCACAGGTACACCTCCAATTGACTCAAATTATGTCAATTAGCTTATCAGAAGCTTCTAAAGCCATGACATCATTTTCTGGAATTTTCCAAGCTGTTTTAAAGCACAGTCAACTTAGTGTATGTAAACTTCTGACCCACTGGAATTGTGATACAGTGAATTATAAGTGAAATAATCTATCTGTAAACAATTGTTGGAAAAATTACTTGTCATGTACAAAGTAGATGTCCTAACTGACTTGCCAAAACTATAGTTTGTTAACAAGAAATTTGTGGAGTGGTTGAAAAACTAGTTTTAACGACTTCAACCTAAGTATGTAAACTTCCGACTTCAACTGTATGTATTCACCCCCTTTGCTATGAAGCCCCTAAATAAGATCTGATGCAACCAATTACCTTCAGAAGTCACATAATTAGTTAGATTGCACACAGGTGGACTTTATTTAAGTGTCACATGATCTGTCACATGATCTCAGTGTATGTATATATATATATATATATATATATATATATATATATATATATATATGTATATATATAATAATCTGTTCTGAAAGGCCCCAGAGTCTGCAACACCACTAAGCAAGGGGCACCACCAAGCAAGCGGCAGCATGAAGACCAAGGAGCTGTCCAAACAGGTCAGGGACAAAGTTGTGGAGAAGTACAGACCAGGGTTGGGTTATAAAAAAATATCTGAAACTTTGAACATCCCACGGAGCACCATTTAAATCCATTATAAAAAATGGAAAGAATATGCCACCACAACAAACCTGCCAAGAGAGGGCCGCCCCACCAAAACTCATGGACTAGGCAAGGAGAGCATTAATCAGAGAGGCAACAAAGAGACCAAAGATAACCCTGAAGGAGCTGCAAAGCTCCACAGCGGAGATTGGAGTATCTGTCCATAGGACCACTTTAAGCCGTACCCTCCACAGAGCTGGGCTTTACAGAAGAGTGGCCAGAAAAAAAGCCATTGCTTAAAGAAAACATGCATGTGGGAGACACCCCAAACATATGGAAGAAGGTACTCCGGTCAGATGAGACTAAAATTGAGCTTTTTGGCCATCAAGGAAAATGCTATGTCTGGCGCAAACCCAACACTTCTCATCACCCCGAGAACCACATCCCCACAGTGAAGCATGGTGGTGGCAGCATCATGCTGTGGGGATATTTTTCATCGGCAGGGACTGGGAAACTGGTCAGAATTGAAGGAATGATGGATGGCGCTAAATATAGGGAAATTCTTGAGGGAAACCTGTTTCAGTCTTCCAGATTTAAGACTGGGACGGAGGTTCACCTTCCAGCAGGACAATGACCCTAAGCATACTGCTAAGGGTCATTGTCGGGTGGTTTAAGGGGAAACATTTAAATGTCTTGGAATGGCCTTGTCAAAGCCCAGACCTCAATCCAATTGAGAATCTGTGGTATGACTTAAAGATTGCTGTACACCAGCGGAACCCATCCAACTTGAAGGAGCTGGAGCAGTTTTGCCTTGAAGAATGGTGGCTCTACAAAGTATTAACTTTGGGGGGGTGAATAGTTATGCACGCTCAAGTTCTGTTTTTTTGTCTTATTTCTTGTTTGTTTCACAATAAAACATATTTTGCATTTTCAAAGTGGTAGGCATGCTGTGTAAATCAAATTATACAAACTCCCCCAAAAATCTATTTTCATTTCAGGTTGTAAGGCAACAAAATAGTAAAAATGCCAAGGGGGGTGAATACTTTCGCAAGCCACTGTAAACCCCTGGCCCCATGCACGCACACACGCACACAACCTAACATACCCTAATCTCTCTTCTTTCTCTCTCTCTCTCTCTCTCTCTGTCTCTCTCCTTCCCCACCCCATGTCTCTCTCTCTTTTGCACATCACACACACATGCCCGGCCACACACTCATACATACACACATCTACAATCAGAGGCCTGGAGAGGAGCCAGGTCTGCAGCAGCTCATGAGTTAAATTATTAACATCAACTGGGAGAGACAAAGAGAGGAGAGAAGCAGGGAGGAGATGAGAGCAGAGGAGGAGATGCAGGGTGGGAGAAGAAGAGAGGAGGAGAAGAGGGGACATATAGGCAGAAGATGAGTGAGGAAAAAAAGAGTAAAGACGATCAATTCACAAAAGGGGTGATAAAGAAAAACGAGAAGAGAAGAGAGAGAGAGAAGGGTGTAAAGACGTAGAGAATGTGGGGATGTTGGTTCTGATCCAGAGAGTTAATGTTGCGATCACTGATGGATAGAGTGCCAGCCGCGAGGCTCCTTACCCACACAAGATGGATGGAAGACCAGCCTCCCTCTCTCTCTTTCTCTTTCTCTCTCTCTCGGCCCTACCGAATCTAAATAACAGAAAGATCCAGATCACAATCAAAATCCCCATCACAAATCACACTCAAATCCTTCTCGTGGACAACCCAAGTGCAGCATGTGTGTGCATGCTTCATGCAGCTTTGCAAAATGGAGTCATGTATGCGGCCTGTTTCACTGTTTTAATATGTATGGGGTACAATATAAAAGTGTGTTTTGTGCGCATGTTTGTTTGTGCGGGTGAGAGACTGTGTGTAAGAAAGAGAGAGTGTAAGCTTGAGAATTTTGTGCGTGCGTGCCCCCCCCAGCACCCCTCATTTCTGGCGGGGGCATCAGGGGTGAAGTGATCTGTGCGAAAGCCTCCTGTTCTGCTGCAGCGCAGGGCTAAGGCAGAGGGGAATTGTGGGTAGCTGTCTGCGGGGTGGGGGGGGTGCAGCAGATGGCATGCCACACTGAGGGCCGTCGGCTGGCATCCAGAGGAGGGGGAGGGGGGCACAGGGATTGGAGGGGCACTGCTTCCAAAGTGCCAGCAGGCATCAGGAGAGAGAGAGAGACCGAGAGAGAGGGGCGAGAGGATTGGTGGGAGATGGAGTGACAGACAGACAGAGATTGAGCGGGAAGCGGGTGACAGCAGCAGGAAGCTGAACCCTGAAATGAGGGATTTACTAGAGCTTCAGTGGAGGTTTCAGGGCTAATTGCCTCAACTGAAGGAGAACAGAACGACAGATCTGATCTGCCTGGAATCCAAACTCACTAGTGACTTTTGACCTTCTCAGCTCCGTACAGATAGTCAGGTGTCTTAAACCCCCACAGAACAAGTGATTTACATACGCACATACCAGATTGGGAGAGAGGGGTGGTGGTGGGTGCTCTGGCATAGGATTGATATAGGACTGCCATTAAGGGGGCATGAGGTTGGCGTGTGTGTGGCATAGGGTTGGCATGTGGAGGGTATGGATTTGACACTGGGTCTGTTTGGCAGAGGTCTGGTGTTGAGGTGGCATAAGATTTGCCCAGAGTTGGCTCACTCGGTTAGTGTGTGTGTGTGTGTGCGCATTTGTGTGTGAACATGGCAGGAACTCTCCCTGTCACAGTCACTCAGGAAACAGCACACACAGCAGCTGAATATTTCATGGTTAAAACTTTGCCCGTAATTTCACATACAGATGTGAACTCACGTACACACACATCTATCGTTGCGTCTCTCACCCACTCTAGCTCACACACAAATAGACTTACACACTACCGCACTTATGTGTTTAACAGTTGATTTAGGCACAGAAATTAGATAATCAGTCAATACATAGAAAAGAACTCCAGTTTCTGGTCTAATGTCTGTCAATGGGGTTGTGGACTCTGTTACAGAGGTGATCTCAGTGTCGTGGTGTTGAATGGTACTGTTTGTATTCTCTTGGCGTGTCTGAGAGCACTACAGATTACCTGGTGTTATTGTTGAAAATGAGTCTCTGTCTACCTCACATTAAAGGTCCGGTAGCAGAACACAGAACAAACACACACACACACACAAACTCACACACTTAAATAACCAGCTCCTACTTCCGAGCTCGGCAGAACAGATGTTGAGGAATTTAAGATGCAAACGGCAACTGGGACTCTCTCTCCCTCTCCACCATCTCTCCCCACCCCACGTCTCACACATACATACATGCACAACATTATCATACATGCATAACACAGAAAGCACACAGATGCACACTGTCCATCTCTCATAAACACAAGCACACACGCGCACACACACACATCCCCCTCACCCCTCTCCAGACTGGCCCTGCTCGTGGGGGCACCATGTGGAACTCCATTCCCCCCTGGCACCATGCTCCCACTCTTCCAACTTTGCATTGTCCTCTGCCGACTGGAGAGCAGGCACCCAGATCATGCCTTCTCTATTCCACTGTTATTTTCCTCCCTCTCTCTCTCTCTCTTTCCCCTTCTCTCTCTTTTTCTCTTGTTTCCCTTACTGAGATGGATGGCGGTGGCAAGCTTTTGGTCTCTGAAGTGCAAAAAGTTCAGATAAATATGTGTGCGTTACTATGTGTTATTGGGGAATCTCGTTCCCATGACGATGATGCTGGTAGCTCATTGTTTTCTACTTTCCCAAACGGCCAAAATACATCTCTGTACTTCCTCGCATAATTGATATGCATGTCTCCATTAGGAAAATTCAATACTATACCAACATTATACCAATATTTATTATATTGTGAGCTGACATACTCAACTGATTCATTAGGGTCTGCATTTGAAAAAAAAATACATTTTCAAAGTTATTTTATGCTGGTTTATTCATTGAGGTAACAAGAGCAAAAATAGAAAGGTTTTGGTTGTTCGGTCATCATCAGTGTGTATGCCTACTCAACTGACATGGGGCCAAATCACATTGAATCATAACTTGAAATGCACTCACTCACATAACCTGAATTTATGTGCAAATATCCCACCGACATGAATGTTCTGTAGGACAACACAATTATTCAGCCCATGGTGCTGGCTTGGGTCAAAGAAACCAGGACCAGTCTGAAAGAGCAAACTGACAATAAGACACCAAAGTTCCCATGATAGTAATGCATTGAGGATGAAGCCTGTTGGTTCCCTGCTACCCTGGAGAGTAAAGGGGACATGCTCTATCCCATCACAGATGTCGCTGTGCAGAGAGGGTCCATGGGGCTCCGGGTAGTTTAGCTAGTTTAGCTCTCTGTGTCTGGGTGAGAATTAGACAGCTTTACCGCTTCGCCTTGCTCTCTAATCTCTTAATCTGGCCTTCTGAAGAAGAGAAGGGCTGCAGGGAGATGGGGTGTCAATCCTCGTCTCCACATCATTCTCTCAAGCCATTTCTATTTCCTGTCCTGGCTGGCAGTAGAGACACAATGGCGGGAGAAAAGTTAACAGAGAGAGTGGGGAGGGAAGTTCCAGGTTGTGAGTTGTGCCCTGTTTTGATTTACAGAGAGAAAGTGGGAGGTGTGTGAGTGTGTGGGTGGGGTGAGAAGAGAGCAAGAGGGAGCATGAATTCAGTGGTGCCTTGCTTGTGTGAATGATGGATGCTAATGTCTTCTTTAATATTACCCCAACACACATTAGGTGTATTAACATGGAACGATGGTCCTTGGATTCTTGGAGCTTGCCACTGTGAAGTCTTAACCCTTTTAATCTAATCAATTTAATCCTTTAATCTAGTAATTTGATCAGGTAAGGAATATATATATATGTATATTATATTTAGGGCTGTGACGATACTAGTATGGCATTATTTTTTCCATGGCAAAAATAAAAACACGAAGCAGACCAAACCCGTTGGTCCTTTAAAAACCTGCTGGAGGCTAGATCTGCAGGACACTAATCCAGACGCTTAAAAGAAATCCCGCTACGACCTCTGACTCCGACACTGTGGCAGCGCTTGCAAACGATCACGGATTACAAAGGGAAACCCAGCCGCGAGCTGCCCAGTGATGCGAGCCTACCAGACAAGCTAAATGACTTCTATAATTGCTTCGAGGCAAGCAACACTGAACCATGCATGAGAACATCAGCTGTTCCGGACGACTGTGTGATCTCGCTCTTCATAGCCGATGTGAGTAAGACCTTTAAACAGGTTAACATTCACAAGGCCACAAGGCCAGGCGGATTACCAGGACATGTACTCAGAGAATGTGCTGACCAGCTGGCAAGTGTCTTCACTGACATTTTCAACCTCTCACTGACCCATTCCGTAATACCTACATGTTTCCAGCAAACCACCACAGTCCCTGTGCCCAACAATGTCAAGGTAACCTGTCTAAATGACCATTACCCCGTAGCACTCACATCTGTAGCCATGAAATGCTTTGGAAGACTGATCATGGCTCACATCAACACACTCATCCCAGACACCCTGGACCCACTAGAATTTGCATACCGCCCCAACAGATCCAAAGATGATGCATTCTCTATTGCACTCCACACTGCCCTCTCCCACCTGGACAAGATGAACAACTACACTGCATTTGGAAAGTATTCAGACCCCTTCCCCTTTTCCACATTTTGTTACGTTACAGCCTTATTCTAAAATGGATTAAATAAAAACAAATCCTCATCATTCAACACACAACACCCCATAATCAAAGTAAAAACAGGTTTTAGAAATGTTTGCAAATGTATTAAAAATACCTTATGCAGACCCTTTGCTATGAGACTCGAAATTGAGCTGCATCCTGTTTCCACTGCTCATCCTTGATGTTTCTACAACTTGATTTGAGTCCACCTGTAGTAAATTCAATTGATTGGACATGATTTGGAAAAGCACACACCTGTCTATATAAGATCCCACAGTTGACAGTGCATGTCAGAGCAAAAAACAAGTCATGAGGTCGAAGGAATGGTCCGTAGAGCTCCGAGACAAGATTGTGTCGAGGCACAGATCTTGGGAAGGGTACCCAAAAATGTCTACAGCATTGAAGGTCCCCAAGAATACAGTGGCCTCCATCATTCTTAAATGAAAAAGTTTGGAAACACCAAGACTCTTCCTAGAGCTGGCCGTCCGGCCAAACTGAGCAATCAGGAGGAGAAGAGCCTTGGTCAGGGAGGTGACCAAGAACCTGATGGTCACTCTGACAGAGCTCCAGAGTTCCTCTGTGGCAATGGGAGAACCTTCCAGAAGGACAACCATCTCTGCAGCACTCCACCAATCAGGCCTTTATGGTAGAGTGGCCAGACGGAAGTCACTCCTCATTAAAAGGCACATGACAGCCCACTTGGAGTTTTTCAAAAGACAC
The DNA here is from genome assembly GCF_016432855.1 of Salvelinus namaycush. Taxonomy (NCBI): domain Eukaryota; kingdom Metazoa; phylum Chordata; class Actinopteri; order Salmoniformes; family Salmonidae; genus Salvelinus; species Salvelinus namaycush. The sequence goes on along the minus strand of NC_052309.1, from coordinate 67,689,267 downwards.
CTAAAGGACTCTCGGGCAATGAGAAACAAGATTATCTGGGCTGATGAAACCAAGATTTAACTCTTTGGCCTGAATGCCAAGCGTCACGTCTGGAGGAAACCTAGCACAATTCCTACGGTGAAGCATGGTGGTTGGCGGCATCATGCTGTGGGGATGTTTTTCAGTGGCAGGGACAGGGAGATTAGTCAGGATCGAGGGAAAGAGGAAGGGAGCAAAGTACAGAGAGATCCTTGATGAAAACTGGCTCCAGAGCGCTCAGGACCTCAGACTGGGGTGAAGGTTCACCTTCCAACAGGACAACGACCCTAAGCACACAACCAAGACAATGCAGGAGAGGCTTCGGGGCAAGTATCTGAATGTCCTTGAGTGGCACAGCCAGAGCCCGGACTTGAACCTGATCGAACAGACCTGAAAATAGCTGTGCAGCGACGCTCCCCATCAGACCTCACAAAGCTTGTGAGGGTCTGAGGAGAAGAATGGGAGAAAATATCCAAATACAGATGTGCAAAGCTTGTAGCGTCATACCCAAGAAGACTCAAGGCTGTAATTGCTGCCAAAGGTGCTTCAACAAAGTACTGAGTAAAGGGTCTGAATGCTTATGTAAATGCAGTATTTTTTAAATTTTTTATACATTTGCAAACATTTCTCAAAACCTGTTTTTGCTTTGTCATTATGGGGTATTGTGTGTAGATTGATAAGGGGGAAAAAATGTAATCCATTTTAGAATAAGGCTGTAACGTAGCAAAATGTAGAAAATGTCAAGGGGTCTGAATACTTTCCGAATACACTATGTTAGAATGCTGTTCAGCTCAGCATTCAACAGCATAATGCCCTCCAAGCTCATCACTAAGCTCTGGGGCTGAACACCTCTGCCTGCAACTGGATCCTGGACTTCTTGACAGGCCGCCCCCAGGCGGTGAGGGTAGGCAACAACCCATCCGCCACGCAGACCCTCAACACAGGGACCCCTCAGGGGTACGTGCTTAGTACCCTCCTGTACTCCCTGTTCACCCACGTATGGCCACGCACGACTCCAACACCATTGTTAGGTTTGCTGACGACACCACGTGGTTGGCCTGATCACCGGCGACGATGAGACAGCCTATAGGGAGGAGGTCAGTGGCCTGGCAGTGTTAGCAAGACAAATGAGCTGATCGTGGACTACAGCAAATAGAGGGCCGAACACGCCCCATTCCACATCGGCGGGGTTGTAGTGAAACGGGTCGAGAGCTTCAAGTGCCTCGGTGTCAACATCACTAAGGAATTTTCATGGTCCACACACACCAACACAGTTGTGAAGAAGGCACGACAACGCCTCCCTGCCATCCAGGACCTCTATACAAGGTGGTGTCAGAGGAGGACCTTAAAAATGGTCAAATACTTTAGCCACCCAAGTCATAGACTGTTTTCTCTTCTACTGCACAGCAAGCGGTACTGATGCACCAAGTCTGGAACCAACAGGACCCTGAACAGCTTCTGTCCCCAAGCCATAAGACTGGTAAATTGTTAGTCCAGTTACAGTTGAAGTCAGAAGTTTACATACACTTAGGTTGGAGTCATTAAAACTTGTTTTTCAACCACTCCACACATTTCTTGTTAACAAACTATAGTTTTGGCAAGTCGGTTAGGACATCTACTTTGTGCATGACACAAGTAATTTTTCCAACAATTGTTTACAGACAGATTATTTCACTTAGAATTCACTGTATCACAATTCCAGTGGGTCAGAAGTTTACATACACTAAGTTGACTGTGCCTTTAAACAGCTTGTAAAATTCCAGAAAATTATGGCATGGCTTTAGAAGCTTCTGATAGGCTAATTGACATAATTTGAGTCAATTGGAGGTGTACCTGTGGATGTATTTCAAGGCATACCTTCAAACTCAGTGCCTCTTTGCTTGACATCATGGGAAATTCAAAAGAAATCAGCCAAGACCTCAGAAAAGAAATTGTAGACCTCCACAAGTCTGGTTCATCATTGGGAAAAATGTCCATATGCCTGAAGGTACCACGTTCATCTGTACAAACAATAGTACGCAAGTATAAACACCATGGGACCACGCAGCCGTCATACTGCTCAGGAAGGAGACGTGTTCTGTATCCTAGAGATAAATGTACTTTGGTGCAAAAAAGTGCAAATCAATCCCAGAACAACAGCAAAGGACCTTGTGAAGATGCTGGAGGAAACAGGTACAAAAGTATCTATATCCTCAGTAAACCGTGTCCTATATTGACATAACCTGAAAGGCCGCTCAGCAAGGAAGAAGCCACTGCTCCAAAACCTCCATAAAAAAGCCAGACTACGGTTTGCAACTGCACATGGGGACAAAGATCATACTTTTTGGAGAAATGTCCTCTGGTCTGATGAAACAAAAATAGAACAGTTTGGCCATAATGATCATCGTTATGTTTGGAGGAAAAAGGGGGAGGCTTGCAAGCCGAAGAACACCATCCCAACTGTGAAGCATGGGGGTGGCAGCATCATGTTGTGGGGGTGCTTTGCTGCAGGAGGGACTGGTGCTCTTCACAAAATAGATGGCATCATGTGGTAGGAAAATTGTGGATATATTGAAGCAACATCTCAAGACATCAGTCAGGAAGTTTAAAGCTTGGTCGCAAATGGGTCTTCCAAATGGACAATGACCCAAAGCATACTTCCAAAGTTGTGGCAAAATGGCTTAAGGACAACAAAGTCAAGGTATTGGAGTGGCCATCGCAAAGCCCTGACTTCAATCCTATAGAAAATGTGTGGGCAGAACTGAAAAAGCATGTGCGAGCAAGGAGGCCTACAAACCTGACTCAGTTACACCAGCTCATTCAGGAGGAATGGGCCAAAATTCACCCAATTTATTGTGGGAAGCTTGTGGAAGGCTACCCAAAACGTTTGACCCAAGTTAAACAATGTTAATGCAATGCTACTAAATACTAATTGATTGTATGTAAACTTTTGACCCACTGGGAATGTGATGAAAGAAATAAGCTGAAATAAATAATTCTCTCTATTATTCTGACATTTCACATTCTTAAAATAAAGTGGTGATCCTAACTGACCTAAGACAGGGATTTTTTACTAGGATTAAATGTCAGGAATAGTGAAAAACTGAGTTTAAATGTTTTTGGCTAAGATGTATGTAAACTTCCGACTTCAACTGTAGCTATTTGGTTAACTGTCTGCATTGACCCTTTTTGCACTAACCCTTTTAACTAATCACATATGCTGCTGTTACAGTTTACTACCATGTGATGTGACTCTGGATGACAACATTATGGCTGTTTTCCTAAAGAAGTTACATCTGCTTCCTGTTTTGTTTCCTTGCCACAATACTAACGAGTATCGCGATACTGGTATCGTCCCAACCCTAATTATTGTCCTTTAAGGGTACTACCTGTATCATAACCCCTCTTCTTCTTCATCATCCTTCTTTCTCATGTTGTCTCTCTCTCTCTCTCTCTCTCTCTGTTCCTCCTTCTCTCAGACACATGCAACATATTGAGTGCCTGCAGCGAGATTCTTCCCCTTGAGCGGCATTCCAGAGCAGACCATCCCATGGGAGGAGGAGAGTGGGACTGGGCAGGGGGGGCCAGAGGCTCCTTAGAGTAGATGGGACCTGAGTGGAGGGAGAGAACCCCATTGATGTACCCCATCATTACACACACACACGTGAGTACTTGCGCATACATACACACACACACACCGTCAGTGAGTGTGTTCTGGACCAAGCTAGGGAGAGATGTCCCAACTCCCACATTGTTTGTCTGGTGTGGTTGGTGTTTGCATCAGCCTCAGTCATGCCAAGCAGGCCTCTCTCCAGTCCCCCAGTCTGCAGAGGGGCATCAATTCAAACAGCTCCTATCCACCTATAGGTAAGGCCTGTAGCTGGAAGAAGCAGGTAGGAGAGGCCCAGTTCATTGTAGTGTCTGTCTCTGTTGAGCATCAGTCACATGCAAATGAGTGTGAATGTGAATGATCATATGAAATCAAATCAAGAACACAAACTATAGTTTAGTCTTTTCCGTGCTTTGTCCTGTTTCAGTTCACCCTGGCCTGTTTTCACCACAAACCGTAATGTATGTCCTGTCACATCACATCATACTGCTCATGTGGGAGTGTGTTAGAGTGACTTTTGGATTTGTCAGACTCTGTTCCTTGCTTAATTCAGTTAGAACAGGGACTTTGAGTGCGCGTGGCAATGCTTATCCGCGTTTGTGTGTGTGCATTTTTGTCACATATTATCTTATCATTTCTCTCGTTCTTTCCCTTCGTCCTTGCCTCTTTCTTCATTCTTTCTGTCTGCCACTAAATATTTAATTTGATGTGCAGTAGAGGCAGGCTGCTACATTAACCAGAGGTGCCAATTGAGCTCTCTGCTTGTGGCTCGCTGTATAAAAATAAACACACTCTACTTGTAATGAACAGATGTCACAGAATTTAAACGTGCACTCGCCCCCTCCTCTCCCCCTTCCTGCACATGCACACACAGCATACATACAGATGCACTAGTGCAAACACACACACACTCACTCCTACACACATAGCGCAACTCGGTGGCCATATTCACATGAACACTCTCTGAAACACACACACATACATTGACATGCATATGTAGAGCACACACACACACCTATTCCCATGTGCACTTTGCTTGGCACAAGACTTTGTATCATTCTGCCAGCTATGTCTCCCCTCTTCTCTCTCGCTCTCTCTCTCTCAGAAGGTAAAACAGCATGTGGGCCTGTTGTTAAGTTATTGCATCTGCACTGTTTTCCTGTAGTCCTCCCATCTCTCTCCCAGAGCCAGCCAGCCATCCCAGAATCCCTAGCGACAGCATCGGCTCCCATGTCTGTGCCGAGGGGAAGGGTTGCGTGTGTGTTTCCGACCCCCTGTTGTTCCCACCCTTTTCCCAGGGTGTGTGTGCCAACTCTCCATGTTTCCTGGCTGATAAGAGTGAAGGAGAGACGATGGAGAGACTTGCTACATACCTGGAGACTCCCGGCTGCCAAGGCTGGGCATGGCTTCCTCTAGCTGGGGATGAGCCTTCAGACTGCTCATAGCAAACCTTCACAACCTGTCTGTATTCAGAGAGCTGAGACGTCGGTATTAGTCCAGTAATACATGGAACATTAATTACATGTTGTTTAAATTATTGTTAGTGACCTACATGTAACTGAACACTAAGGAGTGGAGAGTGGGTAGAGGACAGGTGGAAGAGGACTAGGAGGAGAGTTGAGATGGTAGAGCTGAGGAGAGGAGTGGAAAGGACAGGTGGTGAAGGGTAAGGGAGGATAGGAAAGGGAGGAGGAGAGAGGAGGAGAAGACAGGAGATGAAAGGAGAGGTGCTGGAGGACAGGAGGGATGGAGAAAAGAGGAAAGGAAGATAGTGGAGAGGTCGTCAGGGGGGTGATCAGTGAGGTGGATGGGATGCCGTCTGACAGGTCCAGCTGGGAGACTGCCCGCCCCCCAGCACTGCAAACTGGTCAATATGGAGGCCAATTACTGCTGCCCATGTGACTGTGGCATCATCCAACCCTATCACACACACACACAAGCACGCAAGAGCACACTCACACACACTCCTATAACACATGCCATCTGTGCAGACCAGCAACAACCCACAGCTACCCCCTCTGATCCATCAGTGTCCCCATGCACACTCCTACTTAACCTCCTAAACATGGTTCAACCACACCCATCTCAGGGAGGGTCTCACTGGTGACCAGCCAGAACATAGCTCCACTGCCCTCGACAGAGATGACTGACAGTTGTCAGATGGAAGCATCCATCTGCAGAGAGTAAACAATAAACTATAGTTACCAAGCCATTGTCCCCTCACCCTCTCTGGTGTCTTCCCAATCTCCACCCCTGCCTGCATTGTCCCCAAAACCGCAAAACCCCAATACATGGCAACCCCAAAACCTCTAAACCTATGTGGCAAGTGGCAACCCCCCTAAGGTTCCAAACCTCTGTCACCCACCCTGGCTGTACCCTTCCTGTGTCCACCTCGTTCCTCCCCTGGCATTCAGTCCAACAGTAGCAGATTCTCCATTTAGCTTCTGCCTCGTCTGCCCCCGTCGCCAGTGCCCCACCGCCGTGCCCCATTGTGCGATAACAAACAGATGTTGTGGAATTTCCACTGAATCGCCTGCCAGTGACAGCCTTGCCTCCTTGTCTGGCATACAGTCTGGCACTGGGGCTGAGAAGTGCATGCATGGGGCTGGCTGTGTTGGATTGTGTGCATGCTTGTATTCACTATGTGAAAGGCAAGATATTTAATGTAAGCTTACTCTCTCTCCCTCTCTTTGTGTGATGTGTGTGTGTGTGTGTGTGTGTGTGTGTGATGTGTGTGTGTGTGTGTGTGTGTGTGTGTGTGTGTGTGTGTGTGTGTGTGTGTGTGTGTGTGTGTGTGTGTTCAATGGCACTAGATATGACCTGATGTTGATTTACTTTACTTACCTTCAGCATCATGGTCTCTTCTTAAAAAAAGTCCTCTCCTGTAGCTTTTATGATAATGACATAAAACAATGTATATTTGTATTTTATTGATACACACTGTATTATAAGTAGGCCTATAGGTTCTTAAATGTTTCCTGTTTAATTTGCGTTTCTAATATTTAGACTTGTTAATTGGAATTCACACCAGTTAAGGATACTTGTGACATTTTGATAATCGCACTATATTGCCTGTTATGTCGGACAAACACTTTTCTTTGATATATTCCACCAAGTTTAGCGAGAAAAGAGTGGGCACACACGATAATTTAAACAGCGAGATGTATTCTCTCACTTTGCAGAGGGCACGTGAATACTGTGTGTTCGGTTTGTGAAGTTCGTAGCCTTCAATACGATCTCTATTCCATTTCTGTTGCAGTGACTCCCTCCATCTCTCAGATCTGAGGATTGTGCTGCTGGTGGTCAACAATAAACACCATCCTGGGCAGAGAGGAGTTACTGTAAGGCCACAGTTTACGTTGGCCTAAATATTTTCATACGTAATTTAAAAATAAATCAATGTTTAGAAAGAATATGAATTGACGTGTGGGAACCATCCTATCACCTGTGCGAGCTCGTGGACAGCCTAGGCACTCGCCCAGGTCGGGAGCTCTCTCCATTGTGCAGAAAATTAGCCTACTGCCACTCTGTACAGGGTATCTGCATCCGTCGTGGTTCGGGCAGAAATAAGGGAATGATTATAATGCAAAGTTTTAGCCAGATACCACATTCGTTAACAATACCAAAATGTAAATTCCTGCTATGTCAATTGATCAAAAAACAGCATGAAGACATTTTCACCAGAGGATTTGTTCAGCACTTACTCGGTGTGTGTGTGTTTTGAAGTCAGAATAAGAACTTTCTTTTTAAACGTGCTGGATAATGAACAGATGCCGTGAAATTAGGAAAGAAATACAGACTCCTCCCAGCAGCGCCACTTTGGCCGGCAAACTGGCACGAGACAGCGGCGAGGCGCGCGGGTGTCCTCTCCAGAGCTCGTGCTGGTGCCGGGGAACATTAAGGAACTTGGCACGCGCAGCTCTGCACGGCTGCCAACTTCCGCCTCTGGAAAGCGCGCACCTCACGCAGGACGGGGGAATATTTTGATAGATGCCCTCTCCAACTGGCTCGAGCCTGCTCCACCGCCTGCACCGACTCTATAAACGCACCAGCACACTTCGGTTTTTGCTGATTTGCCTAAAAACGCATTTCAAAGAATAGACTAGGCCTATAGCATTATCATATGCTATTTAACCTTTTTTTATGCAATACATCATGCAGTACTCAACTTTCTGCACACAACTTTTATATTCCGTTTGTCAAGATAGCGTAAATCGTTCCGGTAATTGTATTATCCCAAAGTGAGTGAAGGCTCAATTTAGTCACATCACAGTCACGTGTAAGGGAATGCATCAATGACCACGTAGCCTAGACTTTAGTTTATTTCTCGTCCTCTCGCGCACTGTCATCGCAGAATGAAACGCGCGAGTGAATTGTGCTCAGTGTTCAGTTTGAAACGAGAGAAAGGAATAGACTAGCCTAAAAAATAGCCTAGATGATTTTAGTTACATATACTGTATAAGCAAACTCAAGTATTACTGAGATAAATGCACTGGATTGAGCCTAGGCTACATCAGACTAATTCCAATTTCATGCACCTGAAAATATCCTGCGTGCAAAATAGCCTGCTTTGGGGATTAAGTAAAGTTGTGTCTATTTTTATAGGCTGATATCCGATATGTAGTTATGTTCGTTTTATATTTGTATTTAGTCTATTGATGTAAAATGTAGCTAAACTTTCAATTTAGATTGCTGTCCAAATGTCACACCAGTTTTAGTCTAGCCTCTAATGCAAATGGACAACAATACAACTGGGGTTACAAAATGAATTTTGTCCATATATATGTTGTTTTATTTATTATATTTTTAACAAGGCTGTTCTCAATTTATACTGTTGGCTGTGCTGGCCTACATTGCTGCCGGTCATCATCACTCCACGGCTCAAGTCCAGCTCCCTTTCTTCTGTGAGCCGGAGTGTCCTCAGCTAATCGCACCCTGGACATTTTGAGGAACATATGGGTCCCGGGGCAGCGCTCCAAACCAACCCGGGTGACATCGTCTCATGCACAAGGGACGCGCGAGGGCAACTGCTGCCCCTTGCATTGTGCGTCTAGAAGGCTTGCCTCAAAATAACACCTGTGTGTTCAAGAATAATACAAATGAATGTCATTCTTTTTTTTCTCTTCACGTTATCATGGCATTGAATAAGCTTCATGAAGAGTTCAAGAGTTGCGACGACAATATTAGACCGCCCGAGCTGCCGGACATGATCGTATTGGGACTAGGCCTGTTGTCTCTTAAATGACATTTTATTTTCTCATTCCGATATGTACTTTACAGCACATGTCAATGTGTTTTTAATTATAGTTGATAGTCAGGAAGTAATCCCCTCCGTGAATTTAGTGATGTCTTATATGCTCCATGAAATTTTGAGAGATAGTAGGCTATTATCTAGTGCTGGAGACGTGTGAATTAAAAAATATATGTATTTAGGAATATGAATGTTTTACTGTTGTTAATGTGCTTATGCTAAAAACTGAAACGTATAAATATTTGAGTGCAGTCATCAATACCAAAAGCATTAGACAGTGCGGGAGGCCATTCAACTAGTTGATAGTCAATTTTGAAAAGCATGTTTGCACATTCAAAGACACGTTCATTCAGTGCATTTTACTCAAAATCCCAAAATTTAGCTCATAAGAATGCACCATGTACATTTTTTAAGGTTAGTGTAGAGATTCATTAAAAACAAATAATTTCAGTTGAAACAATAAGCCACTGTATTTTCTGACAAACAACAATCGACGAAAAAAGTTTTGCATCAAGGGAATACAATCACACAATACACTTTTGATTAAAGTTAAAAGCTGTAACTGTGACCTAGAGAATTAGCTACGCCTGGCAAAATAAATGCTAAAAGTCAAGCACAATGGAAATCTCTTTCTCTCAATTCATTTCAATTTAAGGGATTTATTGGCATGGGAAACATATGTTAACATTGCCAAAGCAAGTGAACTAAATAATAAACAAAAGTGAAATAAACAATACAAATTAACAGTAAACATTACACTCACAAAAGTTCAAAAATAATAAATACATTTCAAATGTCACATTATCTGCAAATAGTTAAATTACAAAAGGGAGAATATATAAACATAAATATGGGTTGTATTTACAATGGTGTTTGTTTTTCACTGGTTGCTCTATTCTTGTGACAACAGGTCAAATGTTGCTGCCGTGACGGCACACTGTGGTATTTCACCCAATAGATATGGGAGTTTATCAAAATTGGGTTTGTTTTCTAATTCTTTGTGGGTCTGTGTAATCTGAGCGATATATGTGTCTCTAATATGGTCATACATTTGGCAGGAGGGTAGGAAGTGCAGCTCAGTTTCCACCTTATTTTGTGGTCAGTGTGGACATAGCCTGTCTTCTATTGAGAGCCAGGGATGCCTACAGCAGCCTTTTTCAATAGTCTTTACATAGTCAAAGCTTTCCTTAAGTTTGAGTCAGTCTAGTTTGCTCAGTTTTTGTTGTTAATTCTTTCCAAAGTGTGAAATAATTATATTTTTGTTTTCTCATGATTTGGTTGGGTCTAATTGTGTTGCTGTCCTGGGGCTCTGTGGGGTCTGTTTGTGTTTGTGAACAGAGCCCCAGGACCAGCTTGCTTAGTGGACTCTTCTCCACGTTCATCTCTCTGTAGGTGATGGCTTTGTTATGGAAGGTTTGGGAATCGCTTCCTTTTAGGTGGTTGTAGAATTTAACGGCTCTTGTCTGGATTTTGATAATTAGCGGGCATCGGCCTAATTCTGCTCTGCATGCATTATTTGGTGTTTTACGTTGTACATGGAGGATATTTTTGCAGAGTTCTCTCTCAATTCAACGGGCTTTATTGGCATGGCAAACATATGTTAACATTGTCAAAGCAAGTGAAATAGATAACAAACAAAAGTGAAATAAACAATATCAAATGAACAGTAAACATTGCACTCACAAAAGTCCCTCTCTATATCTCTCTCTCTTTCTCTTTCGGTGTGTGTGTGAAAGTTATGGATGTTATGATGAGTTATGATGTCCTGCTTAGTCCATCAGGGTAGGCTACCTGTGGAGAAATAAAGGTGGGGTTGAAGAAATGCGCTGTGTCAAATACATGACTTTCTTTTGCTTGTTCCCAAAACATTCCAATATGGAGTACATGGGCTGTATTAAGGTCCTCGGCTGGCCGAAATATTTCAGCCTCTTTCCAATGCCGTGTTTTGATTACAAATGATATCCTTTGCTAGTTTGGGATCCCGTATGTTTCGTGCTTTTTTGGGCCACAAATCTCGATAATTTAATGTCAATGAATAGGGCCTATAGTCTCTGTATTTCTTCCGCGTTTCAAAAATCATCTCATATACATATACACCGCCCATTTGTCTCTATCCCATGCATTGTGACCCTTGTGTCCGCTTGAGTCAAGCTTACCTTTGATGCCAAGAATATTCTGGCATGCGCTCAAAGGGAGCAGGAGCACGGCTGCTTGTATGCACAAACGCAAAAGAAGCCCGAAAAACTCACAAACGCATGATCTAGAGCCGGGATGGGCACCATTGATTATCAGACTGCATAACTGCAAAGATTTGTCTTCACCCCATGGCAAAATATGTAGAATTGCAGCAAACTTGGTTTAAAATGGCAACATTTTCTCTACCCCCCCTGGCAAAATGTGTAAAATTGCAGGAAATTAACTCTAAAACGTCAAGTTTTTCTCTTCGCTGTAAAGAGGGGGGCTGCTAAAATGTTGGACCGGCTCTGACTGCATCTGAGCCGAACTGGGTATGGGTGTGGGTATGCAGACCCGCGAGCCACTGCGGCCCCTCATGATGAGTTCCTATGTTTTGTGACCCCACCCACATCAAAGTTGCACACCCCTGACCTAGAAGTTAGTTGTCATAGCAGTCCCTCCCTTCAAAGGAATTCGTTAGGCTTATTTCGGCTCCGATATCATTTGAACATCCTAGAAATCCCAGAAAGCTTCAGACAGGCCCTTTGGTAACTGTTAGGGATTTTGGCTCGCCTGCAGATCCGGAGGCCGTTTCCCAATCTGTCCAGATCCTGCTGTTCAACTCATTAGAGTCCATTGCAGGGCTTCTTTGTTGACACATTTGTCTTTGTAATATGTTCGTTGTGTTCTGGAAAGATGGTGTTGGCCTGTTGATTTGATCCTATAATGCCCGTTTCTGCCTCCATGCCTAATCATTAGGAATGCTAGCATCTCCCACCGTGGAAGTCTTTCGAAAATGGTTTCGAACTCATTCTGTAACTCTTTTTGTGGGCTTAATTGAAGAATGGGATTTACAGCAACCTATTGACATAGCTTATATATGTCTGCCATATTAAACCATTGGATATAGCCCGCCGAACCTGTTAGAGTCACATGTCAAGTGATGCTACTTCTTGAAATCGGTAAACGCACTTACCGAAAGCAGAGCGATATGGGGATGTTTATTAGTAAACCTATCCCTTTCCAGGCCACACTGCGTCATTTTTTCATAGAGAATTTCCAATGATAAGAATAATCACAGGAAGACTATAATACAGTCCTTACGTAGTTGATTATTATGCTGATAATTTAACCAGCTAGCCAGAATATACTTGTTTTACACTATGTAATGGTTCTCAAATTCACCGAGAAAATACAACGTTAACAGATAACTTGGATATAGGTTTAAAATGAAATGATGTAGCGCAATTTCATGTATTATCATTTTATTTTACCACACACACACATTGTTTAAATACAAAGTTTTAACTTTCACTTTCAATGAAAAATGCAACACATGTTGACGACTCTGGGGACCCTTAGTGGAAATATTTGCATTGATTAGTTATTATAGGCAAAATGATGCATTAAATAATACTGTTTGTAAATAATAATAACAATAATAATAATAGTCATGTTATTTCAGTGCAATATATCGACCGACCTTCTGATATAACTTCGACTATTTCGAAATTGAGTGCTAAATCCTGGCCCTTACACTTTTAGAAATGGGCCTATTCAACAAGTCAATGTGCTCGATGGATTAGAAAGTTACTTGACTTGCCATATTTATTCCTGTGGCATGACATGAAATATTGTGTTTAGCATATTTTATTGTCGGCCTATCCCATTCTCCGTTCAGTCACTGACAGGATTGTAGATGTATAAAGGCCAGTAGATGTATAAAGGCAAAGGCTATTGGCTTACATTAAACCATTTTCGATTGCATTTTAATGACATCTCAAATTTAGTGCAAACGTGCAAATCCATTAAAGGTAGCCTAATCTAATGAACGTAAACACTATCGAATCGTTTACAATAGAAAGACTTGAGCCCATATGTGCTTCTTTAGAATCATTCATTTAAAATGTTGGCTTTAGCCTTATAGGCCTACTCTGCCAAATATTGTTTGCTTTTCCTTTGCTTTTCCTTATCCATTGGTGGTATTCTAGGGATCGAAAATTGTATTCTCTGTGTCATTATGGTGACTTGAATCCATGTCCCTCAATAGAAAAATAGACGTCAAGCAATTCCCCCCGTGTGTGTTATGGCAAGTCAGAATAGGGGCCGAGAAGCAATGAAATGATATTGTTGAGAAGTATTAAATTAATGATTTAATGTACACTATTTTAGATATAGCCTATAGTTGGTCCTTGTATACTCGTTTGGCGTAGGCTATTTCTTGCATAGATGTGAAATATGTTTAATTTTCTGACATAGCTGTTGCCAATTGTCGACATTAAAAAATATATATCTTGCTATCTCTGCGACATGCTTGCTTTTAAGTGCACTGCTTGCTTCTTAATTTAATCCTCTATTTTCATATTAGGCTATTATTTCCAAATTAGTTACAGCATCATCGGTTGTTACAATGTTATAAACGCAGCTATGCGGTTGCATTTTAACTCTGTTCATCTAGCAATTTCAATAATAACCTATACGTCAATCACCGTCAAATCTGTACACATTCCATTTCAAATGCAACATTTTCACAGCATCCCATCGTCACAGAATAGAAACAAAATAAATACAATTATATAAAAGGACATAGAAAAACAATAAATAAAACGCTGTTTCCGCAATGATCAGTGTCTGGTGTCATAGTCCTTTGAGACTAAGTTTAAGGGTAGGGGCTGGGGGGTGACCGTGCACGCTCCTTGCCAAAGGTGGGCAACTAATTGATTGTTGATTGCAAGAAGACTCCCACGCATGGAAATATCACTGCCGTTTCAGTTGTGGAAAAACGCATTGAGTTCATCGTATACGGGGACCGGGGCCCTTTCGTGGTGCAGGTGCATGTCGTGGTAAGGCGATACGTTTTCAGAGTGGATGCTGCTCCGCACACCTGAAGAACCGTATATGTGGCCAGCAGTGGGGCGAGAGCCGGCCAGGCCGGAGTAATGCATAGAGTAATGATAGCTTTTCTCGGCTACCTCGGGGGACGTAGTGCCCTGGTGCTTCAGAGAAAAGTTGCCATTGATGCACACGGGAGGGGAGATGGGCCCCTCATACTCTGGGCTGTTGTATTCTGGAGATCCACTGCCACCGTACAGTGAATCGTAGGCTGAGCAGTACCCTTGTGTCCGTAAGGGATGCGAGTTGGAACCAGACTGATACTGAGGGCTGGAGAGGCGGGAGCACTGGTAGGGGTAAGGATGCATGGAGAAGGAGTTGGAGCCGGGATAGCGTCCCCCCTCCGGACACTGCTCCGTTAGGAAGTTTCGGGAGTTGAGCTGCAGACAACCCGCAACCAGGTTGGTCGTGGGTTGGGACAGTCCTTTACACAGCGTCTGCACGTAGGACACAAGATCAGGCTTCTTCCCGGAGCGCAGGATCTCAGAGAGGGCCCAGATATAGTTCTTGGCCAAACGGAGAGTCTCGATTTTGGAGAGCTTTTGCGTTTTGGAGTAACAGGGCACGACTTTACGCAGATTGTCGAGCGCAGAGTTCAGATCGTGCATGCGCGTCCTCTCCCGCGAGTTTGCCTTCTGACGACGCAACTTGGAGCGCTCGATACGCGCAGGTGTCATTTTACGCTTCTTAGGGCCCCGTTTTTTGGGCCCGTCCCCCTCTGCACCGTCCTCTCCTTCGTCCTCATCCGCCTCGTCGTCGTCCTCGTCTTCACCGCCGATCTCAGAATGTGCCCGGCTGCTTCTCAGGTCCGGGACATCCATGTCGTCATCGCCCACGCGGCAGTGATCTTCATCATCCTTGGTCTTCGAGTCCTCGCTCTCGCTGTCCTCTGCCCAGGCCGAATACTTATGCATGTCGGGAAGCAGCGACGGGTCACTGAACAGCCTAGTCAACATTGCGGCACTGAAAGAAATAAAGGACGTTGTGTGAGGAGTGAGGACATTTCAAATCAGAAAAGGGCTAAAGGAAAAAAAGAAGAATGTAATGAAATTCATTCAACAACAATGGGATAATACTCAAATTAGGATTAATATCTCTTCGTGATAAATGCAGAGGACATGAATAGCCTAATAAGACTGAAATGATACGTGTTGGAAGGAACTAAAACAGCATGCCATCGGAAACATTTCAGTGAACACCCGGGTCTATCGCCCAACCGGTCCCCTATTTAATTCCCTGCTGTCGTCCATGTGCCCCCTCTTGCCCTCGCGCAGCGGGTCTCAACAGCAGAGGCCACATCACAGACCCGTGGGGCGCGCTGTGAAGCAACGTGCCCCTACTTTCACTCCCCCCCGACGCCCACATACTCCTGGCTACATTCCAGCACTATTCCACCGCACTACCCACCTCCACAGAAAGCATGGCAAGAGGATATGTAAAGTGTCTCTACCTCGGTGTTGATCATCGTGTCAGAAGATAACAAAATAATGTGTGTGGATATCGGAAATTATTTGAATTAATAGGCTATCATATTTTTTTGTAAAAATGTGACATTGAGATGACTTCTACCACACCTGCAGAGCCGCTGTTGTCTTATCACGCTCAGCCTTATAGCCTACCAGAGGGCACTATAGGATAACATGGGTTAATATTATCCACAAAGATCCATTTTGATTGCCAATAAATAATTATAATGATAATAATAATGTACATTGTTATTATGGCACTCAATAATGATTTAATGTGTAAATATCTTACCCAAACGCCAATTAGAATATCATCCAAATATTATAATCCAAAAATACGAAGTTAATTGAGCCAGCCCTTTTTTGAAAATGGCATCAATTATCCGAAAAGGGGAAACGAGATGGTATTTGAATGTAAATAGCCAGTGCAAAGATATGATAGATGGACAGTTTAAACCATCTCAAACCAGTAACATATTGTCATCCTAAATCACTGTAAATCTCTTGTATCACTGGTAGGCTGGAGAACTGTGGTTGGGCTACGTGATGTGTGTAGACCCAAAGTCAACCAGGAGGAATACGGTGCTAATTATCTCGAGGGTGTGCCAGAGGCAAAATCTCGTTTGGAAATTTCAGGCTCAGGAGATTTGCTCAATTAAAAAAAAAAAAAACGTTTAATTAACAAACCATGTAGACTACCTTACAAGAAAAATATTTCACACATAATTCAGTATGCACGACAGAGCGATTCCAAACCACTTTTAGTTGGAAATGTTTGCATTTACCGATGGAAATTGCTTGTATCCCTTTAGCAGTCGTTAAATATATATCAAAAATGCATTTCCGAAAGCAGATTTGTATTTTCTTTAAATTGCAACAATAATCTCCTCTTGGATGGCCTGTGCTTGCGTGATTTAGGGGAGCTATCGATGTATTGTTATGTAGAAGGTTGTGCTGTTGAAAGAATAATTGTGGATGATAAAACTACACAAACACAAATAAATAATGTCCGTATTAGCCTACTGTACATTCGCTTTCAATAACGCCCCACCCACCCTTTCATTTTCTCCAAGATGAACACTCAGATAAAATCATCGATAAATCTTCTCTCTAAGCCATGAGAAGGAGAAATAATTAGCTGACGGTGAAGAATAATTCTGCATCCCCTCTCTCTCCCTATGTATCTCTCTTTCTCTTCATCTCTCTGGTTCCATAGGTCCATGGAAACAGGCTTCCTTTTGTATTTTTCACTAATCAAATTAATGCCTTATACTGTCTGACTATAGAAATTAATTCAATTCAGGAGGAAGATTGCTGCTATTTTTTCGATTGTCCACAGAGATAGACGGTAAACTAGAGCTTGTCTTTGTGTATAGCTGTTTTCTGAATAAAATAAGCATGGAATATTATATTGCACTCCTAGCATATAATTAACACACAGAATGGAGGTCCGCGCTGTTAAAAGTTGAAGGACAAATGGAGCATAACATCGTGCCAAACGAAGAACCATAGCTACACCATAATCCAAATGTTCAAAAATGGCATATAGCTGAGTGAACTCAAAACAGACGTTTACAGGAGGCACAGAAATCCACCGAAAAACCGTCACGAATTAACCTTGCATTATTAATCTCTATTTATTAAATAAATTACTTTCCATATTGGGAAGGTCACTCGTCGATTTGTTTACACTCCAACTTACCTCCGCGGGAGCTCTTGAAGGGGTGGAAAGCGCGTGAGTTCAGACCATCTTCTGGGACCGCGAGCAAACGCTCCTATAGGTGCGGCAGGGTGCTTTCAGTGTGCTAACCGCGCGCGCGCTCTGAGACAGTGTGGCATCGCTACCAGGCAGGGTTACATACCAGCTATGATGCCAGGCCATATGGTTGGCACGTCACTGGCAAGAACCATCACATGAGAGCCGGTGATTGACATGCGCCCGCATTCGGAGAGATTGTCTTCCCGAGGGAAGAGGGCCCCGCCATCTGTCACTGCGCTCGCGCTCACACAGCCAGAAAAAGAGAGAAACTGAGACGGAGGCAATACGAGTGAAAGAGAGGAAACAGAAAAGTGGGCGAACAAAAATGTTTGTTGTAGACAACTGCAATTATTGGTGTATTTGCCTTTATTTTTTATTTTTGTACATTTAACCTAAGGGTTAAGTTAAACGATAGCATGCATAAAACAACGGTGCTCAAGGAGAGGGGGTTGGGGTGCATTTGCAGACCTGGGAACAGAAGGCGATATTGTTTATCTATTTATTTACCTAATTGAATGGCATTATAGTGATCTATTCAGGGGGAAAATAATCAAAACAAATAGCATTGCGCGCAGACTCTACGGGCAGAATGATCAATGAGACTCATCTTCAATAAAGACCGACAGACAGATAAATATAGGCTATTGAGACCCTATTGATTGTTTGTTATTTATAGGTGCTCGTGAGATGAGATCGGAGATTAGACGTGAGCACGGGTAGGAGAGATGACGAGGTTGCTTGAGCGCTGGTGTTTTCAGAGTGAGACGCTGAGGGGGGCCTGGGGGGCGAGCGAGCTCCAGTCCTCCTGCACAGCAACAACGATGGGGCCCAGGTGTGCGACCCCACCAGGGACGGGATAAGGGCGGGGATCGGTGAGGGAGGGGGCCAGGGGTTGGTTGGAGCTGGCATCTGTGCTGTTGCCCAGAGTGGGAGGAGCGTTGGCACACTAACCAAATCAATGGCGTTATAAATAAGAGAGCTGCAAGCCTGCAAATTCCTGCTTTTCTCTTCCCCACTTCTTGTGTCATTGGTATCTCTGAGTTATCTCTATTCCAAGTTCCAACTCCAATATCTCACCATTAGGCAGGCATTAGTGAAGTTAATCTGGGAAACGAGCTCTGTGACCACCAGGTCCAAGTTGGCATGCATGTGTCTGTCCATTGGCACAGCAATGACAGACCATTGAGAGGTGGGAAAAGGGACATTTTGAAGCAGGAAAATAGCACCATGGGTTCATGTCCTTGGACCAGGTTCTCCTCCAACTCCCCAGAGATCCCAGTTAGACACCCACCAGGGGAGGGTCACCTGCGGGGTCAGCAGTAGTGTGGCAACAGCTGTGGCTATGGGGGTCATGATTCTGCACATTCGATAATGTGTCCCATCCAGTCCCTGACGGTCCTGAGAGAGAGGATGGCATCCTGGCACCACTCCAAAGGTGGGGGATGGAAGGCATCACGTCAGGCCCTGCTGCCAGCCAAATCGTTGCCCTACCTCAGCAGCACTAGTGAGGCGGGAATGGAGGGCGGTGAGCACGGGTTGCCTTACCCGTGCATTTCAACAAGTCCCAATCATCCTTCAAATCACCTTGCCAAAAGAAATGGCAAATGTCAACAGCATCGTTTTAGCCAATGACAGGCTAAAGGAGACAACAAACATGGCGGCTGTAAACTGGTATTAGAATACTGGGAAGAGTTTATGCAAAATAATGTGTTCGTGTGTATGGATTTTCCCAGATCAAATCAAATCGAATTTTATTGGTCACATACACATGGTTAGCAGATGTTATTGCGAGTGTAGCAAAATGCTTGTGCTTGTAGTTCCGACAGTGCAGCAATATCTAAAATGTAATCTAACAATTCCACAACAACTACCTAAAGCACACAAATGTAAGTAAAGGAATGGAATAAGGATATATACATATAAATATATGGATGAGCAATGACAGAGCGGCATAGGCAAGATGCAATAGATGGTATAAAATACAGTATATACATATGAGATGAGTAATGCAAGATATGTAAATATTATTAAAGTGGCATTATTAAAGTGACTAGTGATCGATTTATTAAAGTGGCCAATGACTTCAAGTCTGTATGTAGGCAGCAGCCTCTCTGTGTTAGTGGTGGCTGTTTAACAGTCTGATGGTCTTGAGATATTAGCTTTTTTTCAGTCTCTCGGTCCCAGTTTTGATGCACCTGTACTGACCTCGCCTTCTGGATGGTAGCGGGGTGAACAGGCAGTGGCTCGGGTGGTTATTGTCCTTGATGGTCTTTTTGGCCTTCCTGTAACATCGGGTGCGTAGGTGTCCTGGAGGGCAGGTAGTTTGCCCCCGGTGATGCGTTATGGAGACCGCACCACCCTCTGGAGACAGCCTTGTGGTTGTGGGTGGGCAGTGATACAGCCCGACAGGATGCTCTTAATTGTGCATTTGTAAAAGTGTGTGAGGGGTTTAGGTGACAAGCCAAATTTCTCCAGCCTCTTGAGGTTGAAGAGGCGCTGTTGCGCCTTCTTCACCACACTGTCTGTGTAGGTGGACCATGTCAGTTTGTCCATGATATGTACTCTGAGGAACTTAAAACTTTCCACCTTCTCTACTGCTGTCCCATCGATGTGGATAGGGGGGGGGGGGGGTGCTCCCTCTGCTGTTTCCTGAAGTCCACAATCATCTCCTTTGTTTTGTTGACGTTGAGTGAGAGATTGTTTTCCTGACACCACACTCCGAGTGCCCTCACCTCCTCCCTATAGGCTGTCTCGTCGTTGTTGGTGATCAAGCCTATTACTGTTGTGTCGTCTACAAACTTGATGATTGAGTTGGAGGCATGCATGGCCACACAGTCATGGGTGAACAGGGAGTACAGGAGGGGGCTGAGCACACACCCTTGTGGGGCCCCAGTGTTGTGGATCAGCGAAGTGGAGATGTTGTTTCCTACCTTCACCACCTGGGGGTGGCCCGTCAGAAATTACAGGACCCAATTGCACAGGGCGTGGTTGAGACCCAGGGCCTCAAGCTTAATGATGAGCTTGGAGGGTACTATGGTGTTGAATGCTGAGCTATGAACAGCATTCTTACATAGGTATTCCTCTTGTCCAGATAGGATAGGGCAGTGTGCAGTGTGATGGCGATTGCATCGTCTGTGGACCTATTGGGGCGGTAAGCAAATTGAAGTGGGTCTAGGGTGTCAGGTAGGGTGAGGTGATATGATCCTTGACTTGTATCTCAAAGCACTTCATGATGATAGAAGTGAGTGCTACAGGGCGATAGTCCTTTAGTTCAGTTACCTTTGCCTTCCTGGGTACAGGAACAATGGTGGCCATCTTGAACTGGGGAACAGCAGACTGGGATAGGGAGAGATTGAATAGGTGCGTAAACACACCAGCCAGCTGATCTGCGCATGCTCTGAGGACGCGGCTAGGGATTCCGCCTGGGCCGGCTGACTTGCGAGTGTTAACGGGGTTAAATGTTTTACTCACGTTGGCCACGGAGAAGGAGAGCCCACAGTCCTTGGTAGCGGGCCGCGTCGGTGGCACTGTATTGTCCTCAAAGCGGGCAAAGAAGGTGTTTAGTTTGTCTGGAAGCAAGACGTCGGTATCCACGACGCGGTTGGTTTTCCTTTTGTAGTCCGTGATTGTCTGTAGACCCTGCCACATACGTCTCGTTGAATTGCAACTCAAATTTGTCTCTATACTGACATTTCGCTTGTTTGATTGCCTTGCGGAGGGAATAACTACACTGTTTGTATTCGGCCGTATTCCCAGTCACCTTTCCATGGTTAAATGCAGTAGTGCACGCTTATGAACCACCTGGGTGTTATCATTGTCTGTTGACGACCACCCAATATATACTATAATTTAGAGACCCTTCAATGGGTGTTTGCTCTATAAAGGGGTAGTCCTTTAGGTGCAACACTCACATGTACTTCAACACTGTGACTCTCATTGGCTGCAGTGGATTGGTTGGTCAGATTATCTACCACAGGGGTGTCAAAGTCTGTACCTGTCACCTCCCAGCGTACCACACTCCCACGATTCTGACCAGATTACACGTATTCCACTTTTCCGTCTGTGATGCAAGTCCTACACTGCAACTTCCACACACACACACACACACACACACACACACACACACACACACACCCTCCCCCGCCAGACTCCCAGACCCCATCTGCACTCTCCTCTCTCCAGCCTCCTAATTGCATATGCACAAATGCAAATGCCTATTAATTAATTACTTGACTAATTAGTGCAGTGGTATTAGAGAGCGATAAATCAAGTGGAGATGGGGCCGAGGATGAAGGGGCAGGATGAGGTCTGTGTGCAGCCAGCATCCACAATGAACACACACCAGGGGGAGTGCTGCTACTGCTCATCTGTGTGTGTATGTGCGCGCGTGTGTGTGTGTTTCTGTGTGCCCATAAGAGTGTGTGTGCACTGGAGCTTCCAAAAAATCATTAAAAGACTGAAGAAGTGAAGAGAAAAGAGCGAGTTTATGAATACAGAGAGTTTGTGGTTCAGCTCATGTATCAGTTTTGACGCTAATGGTAATGTAGCCTAGTTGAGAGGCATACAACAAACCTGGCAGCCCTGGCAGCTCTGTCTGTGTTTGTGTGTTTGTAGGTCTGCCAGGACACATCATAGGTGCCCATAGAGATCTCCGGTCTGAAATATTCATCCCTGTGCGCTCACCGCTCACCAAGACAGTGTGGTCCTAATTGCAGCATCAGACAGCTCCACCTCTCTGTCTCTGTGCTGCCTGGCTCTGGCTGCCTGGCTCTGGCTGCCTCTGGATACCAGCCGCATTTGTCTGTGTGTGGGTCCATGTGTGTCTGTCTGTCTGTATGGAGGTGGAGAAAGGTACTCACATTACTTTGTGCTTTGCTTACACTCCCTCTCTCTCTCTCTCTCTCCCTGTCTCACTCTCCCTCACTCTCTCTCTCTCCCCTTCTCTCTCTCTCCCCTTCTTTCTCTCTCCCTCTCTCTAGCTCTCCCCTTCTCTCTCAGTCTCTGTCTGTCTGTCTGTCTGTCTGTCTGTCTGTCTGTCTGTCTGTCTGTCTGTCTGTCTGTCTGTCTGTCTGTCTGTCTGTCTGTCTGTCTGTCTGTCTGTCTGTTTAGACTGCCTGACTGACTGGGTGTCTGTGTGTGTGTCTCTGTGTGTGTGGCTACAGGGTGTGCGTGGCTCAGGGATTCTTCAT
Organism: Salvelinus namaycush; assembly: GCF_016432855.1. Taxonomy (NCBI): domain Eukaryota; kingdom Metazoa; phylum Chordata; class Actinopteri; order Salmoniformes; family Salmonidae; genus Salvelinus; species Salvelinus namaycush. Next base: position 67,666,928 of record NC_052309.1, on the reverse strand, counting down.
CAGTTCCCGTGCCAGACCATGCCCGGCCAAGCTGAACCATCTTATGGGATTTCTGCCTTTTAATTATAGTAACGATAGAGGATTAATTGTGGCAGTGGAAACAAGGGCCCATAGATTATTGATGATATGAGTGAGGGGCTTGGGGGTGTAGAGGGAGGGAGGGAGAAAGAGAGAGCGAAAGAGAGATATATAAAGAGAAAGAATGGGAGAGAGAAAAATAGGAGAGAGAGAGAAAGTGAGAAGGAGAGGGAGAGAGAGAAGGAGAGATAGGTAGGTAGAGAGAAAGAGAGAGCGGGAGAGAGAGAAAAAGAGAAGGAGAGAGAGGGGGACAGAAAGAGGGAGAGAGCGAGAGATAGCGCTAAATAAATCACTGCCTTAGTCACAGCCACCTCCTCTCCTCATAATGTCATAATGTCCACTGCCTGCTACAGTACCATGTCTAGATGTCAGTGTCGGGGGTTTATTCAAATGATCAAATATGAGGCAAAAGCGACATCTGTAGGATATTAAGTGACACTCCATCATGGCAGGGTTTCTGTTTGTTTCATTGCTGCATCTCCTTTTCTACCAGTAGATGGTGGACTTTGGACACAAAGTGTTCCTGCCGTGGATCTTTTCATCACTTCTTCCCCCTGCCTCGTCTGTAATCCACCACTCACAGTGGACCTGGTCCATGTCAACATGTGCTTTGTGATTCTCCCTTTTTCCCTATTCTGTTCCTCTCGCTCTCCCTCTTTCTCTGTCTCCCAGGGATTATCCCATTATTCGGTGAGTGCGCCGCTGTTGTCCTAACACATTCCAGATGGATGTAGGTCCAGGCCAGAGCTAGAGTACTCACTTTCTCAGTATGTTCAGTGTCTGGCTTTGTCATCATAATAGTCCTTATGGTACAATAATCTCTCTCTCTCTCTCTCTCTCTCTCTCTCTCTCTCTCTCTCTCGCTCTCTCTCTCTCTCTCTCTCTCTCTCTCTCTCTCTCTCTCTCTCTCTCTCTCTCGCTCTCTCGCTCTCTCGCTCTCTCGCTCTCTCGCTCTCTCGCTCTCTCGCTCTCTCGCTCTGTCTCTCTCTCTTTCTCGCTCTGTCTCTCTCTCTTTCTCGCTCTGTCTCTCTCTCTTTCTCGCTCTCTCTCTCTCTCTTTCTCGCTCTCTCTCTCCCTCTCTCTCTCTCTCGCTCTCGCTCTCGCTCTCGCTCTCTCTATCTCCCTTTCTCTCTATCTCGATCTCTCTAGCTCTCTCTCTATCTCTCCCTTTCTCTCTCTCAATTCAATTCAAGGGGCTTTATTGGCATGGGAAACATATGTTAACATTGCCAAAGCAAGTGAAGTAGATAATATACAAAAGTGGAAAAAAAAGAACAGTAAACATTACACTCACAGAAGTTACAAAAGAATAAAGACATTACAAATGTCATATTGTGTATATATACAGTGTTGTAACGATGTGGAAATGGTTAAAGTACAAAAGGGAAAATAAATAAACATAAATATGGGTTGTATTTACAAAGGTGTTTGTTCTTCACTGGTTGCCCTTTTCTTGTGGCAACCGGTCACAAATCTTGCTGCTGTGATGGCACACTGTGGCATTTCACCCAGTATAAATGGGAGTTTATCAAAATCGTGTTTGTCTCTCTCTCTCGCTTTCTCTCTCTCACGCTCTCTCTCTCTCTCTCTCACGCTCTCTCTCTCTCTCACTCAATTTTTTCAATTCAATTTGCTTTATTGGCATGACGTAACATTGTACATATTGCCAAAGCTTACTTTGGATATTTACAATATGAAAATAATAAGAATCAAAATTGTCAACGGGACAACAGTAACAACAATAACCAAGGGTCAAAATAACCATACATTCAACAATAACAATAAGCATACAGTAGAGGACATGTGCAGGTTGATTGGTCTGTCAGACACTGTCCCTCAACTTATGGCAGGCAGCAATGTAGTGCGCTGCCAACCCACAGCTCTCTGCGTCCTCCCCCAACAGGACGGGTAGCCTATCCTCATCAGAGAGGTCTTTGGAACCTTAAATAAGGGTTTCAAATTTGGGGAAATGACACTGTCTAATTGTTTTATATTTTTGGCATTTTGTCAGGAAATGCAGCTCTGTCTCAGGTTCTGCTGTTGTGCAGTGGTTGTGCAGTGGTTGTGCAGTGGTTGCACAGCCTTTCCTCGACAGCGAGCCAGGTTTTCCTGTGTCTACCCTTCTCAATGGCAAGGCTGTGCTCACTGAGCCTGTACTTTGTCAAGGTTTTTCTAAGGTTTTGATCAGTAACCATGGTCAAATAGTTAGCCACGGTGTACTGTCGATTTAGGGCCAGATAGCACTGCATTTTGCTTTGTGTTTTTGCTTGTGTTTCCCAATAAGCAATGTAGTTTAGTTTTGTTTTGATTGTGTTGTAATTTGTTTTATTCTGATTGATTGGATGTTCTTGTCCTGAGGCTTCAGTGTGTTATAGAACAGGTTTGTGAACTGAGCCCCTGTAACGGGTGTCGTCGTCTGAAGAGGAAGAATCGGACCAAAGCGCAGCGTGGTAAGTGTTCATGACTTTTATTTAAACTGAACACCAGAACAAAATAACAAAGTGCAAAACGAAACAGTCCTGTCAGGGGCAGAAAACACTCAACAGAAAATAACTACCCACAAAACACAGGTGGGAAAATGCTACCTAAGTATGGTTCCCAATCAGAGACAACGATAGACAGCTGTCCCTGATTGAGAACCATACCCGGCCAAAACAAAGAAATACAACACATAGAAAAATTAACATAGAATGCCCACCCCAAATCACACCCTGACCAAACCAAAATAGAGACATAAAAAGCTCTCTAAGGTCAGGTGTGTGACAGCCCCAGGACCAGCTGGATGAGGGGACTCTTTTCTTTGCTCAGCTCTTGGTGTTGCAGGGCTTGGTAATAATATGAGAGGGGGTCACTGTATTTTAGATGTTTCCAAAACTTAATCGCTCTTTTTTGAGTTTTAATTATTAGTGGATATTGGCCTAATTCTGCACTGCATGCATTGTTTGTAGTTTTCCTCTGGACATGTAGGAGAATCTTACAGAACTCTACATGCAGGGTTTAAATGGGATGTTTGTCCCATTTGGTGAAATCTTGTTTTGCAAGTGGACCCCACACCTCGCTGCCATAAAGTGCAATTGGTTCAGTGACACATTCAATTAGTTTTAGCCAAATTTTAATAGGTATTTCAATTTGAATTTGTTTTTTAATGGCGCAGAATGCCCTGCGTGCTTTCTCTCTCAGTTCATTTACTGCCTCATTAAGGTGTCCAGTTGAGCTTATTTTTAAACCTAAGTCGTTGTAGTGTGTGCAGTACTCTATATATTTTTTACCAATTGAGAACTTTGGTCTAATTCCCTGAGATCTGAGATCTTTCGCTCTCACTCCCTCTCTCACTCTCTCTCTCTCTCCCTGTCTCACTCTCCCTCACTCTCTCTCTCTCTGTCTCACTCTCTCACACACTCTGTCTCTCCCCTTCTCTCTCTCTCCCCTTCTTTCTCTTTCCCTCTCTCTAGCTCTCCCCTTCTCTCTCAGTGTCTGTCTGTCTGTCTGTCTGTCTGTCTGTCTGTCTGTCTGTCTGTCTGTCTGTCTGTCTGTCTGTCTGTCTGTCTGTCTGTCTGTCTGTCTGTCTGTCTGTCTGTCTGTCTGTCTGTCTGTCTGTCTGTCTGTCTGTCTGTCTGTCTGTCTGTCTGTGTCTGTCTGTGATCTCATAGTGGTGCTTGTACTCATGTTACCATATCATATACCATTATGGTGTGTGTGTGTTTCTACTTGCACGCATGACCGTATGCATATTCATCTGGTTCCCACAGTGCCATCCCTGTACTGACAGACAGGCCAGTAGATAGTGCCTAAACAATGGTCTGTCTCATCCTCAGTCCAGGAGCAAGGCAGGAGATACACAGGTGGATTTGAACTAGCTGCCTCACCTGTCCAGTGCTACCTTCCCATACCCTATAACGACCACATGATCAGAATCATTGTATGATGTGAACACGTAGTTAATATTTGCCAGCTGTGATGCGTCAGCGATGTAGGTAATGTAGGTGGAGAGCAGAGGGATGAGTTTAAGTGAGGACTGATAAACACTCTCTTTCTGTGTGACCTGTTATAAATTATGAGAACACCTGCCGTCCTGGGACAAAGCCTCTCTGTGATCCTTAGAAATGAATGATTTCACATTTTACGTTGCTGTTGACGTCCAAACCCCAGGTGCTTCAGCTTATTACCAACAGAACACTTGGCTGGCGCTCATGAGGAATTAGGGTGGGGCAGGTTTGGACCCGACTGAGTGGGGGTGTGGATTATAGTTTCAATGGTCCATTACCTTTCCATAGCCTTGCCATCTCCATGTACGCAGGTATCTACGTTTCTTTACATCGTATGATCTTCTCTGTTAACAGGACCAGCCACAGAGGTTCTATAGTTGACTATTACGTCATTATATGGGACCAGCTCTCAAACCTCCACTCTTCTTAGTCTGAGCTCATTGAGCCAGAGCAGAGCTGAGCTGAGCATGGCTGAACTTGCCTCTGGGGGGCTGTAATAACTTTGGGGAGAAGCACTGTCAACCCCTGCCCTATTGGCTGTCACATGGATAGAGATACCCATTTACGAGAGGGTAGAGTTACATACTTGTCCAGTCTGTCATAGGAGATGCATTCTTCTCTCTCTGTGTGTGTGTTTATGTGTGTTCCCTGCAGCAGCCAGAGTAATTTCCAGGAGTTTTATGGCGGATTTCTGTTTTTTGTATTCTCTTTCCAGGATGTCTGGCTCTAATTCTGCCAAGATCATAGCCGAATGGCCCCTGGCTCTTTCACTCTTACATGCTAACAGAGGAGGTAGATGTGTGCAGAGAAGGATGAGGCCAAACCCTCTAAAGCCATGCTTCTCAACTTGTTTTGCCTCGGGACCCAAATTGAACCAGGTTGTCTCAGCTGGACCCAATATTCTCATTACGAAAAATGATCGCCAAAATACAATCTGGAAAACTATTTGTAATGCTATATTGATAGTAAATGTAGCAAGTATATGACATGGGAACAACATTCCCACCTCTTTCATTGCCAATAATACACGTTTTCTGATATTCTTAATGAAGAACGATAATAAACTCAGGCCCGGAGTAATGCAGGGGCTTACCGGGGCCGAAGCCCCAGGACCAAGGCCCGTGGGGGATCCAAAGGCCCGCAACTACTAAACTTCAGCCATCGAAGAGAAGTGGGACAACATTCCACAGGCCACAATCAACAGCCTGATAAACTCTATGCAAAGGAGATGTGTCGAGCTGCATGAGGCAAATGGTGGTCACACCACATACTGACTAGTTTCTGATCCACGCCCCTACCTTTCTTTTAAGGTATCTGTGACCAACAGATGCATATCTGTATTCCCAGTCATGTGAAATCCATAGAGTAGGGCCTCATTTATTTATATCAATTGACTGATTTCCTTATGTGAACTGTAATGCAGTTAAAATGGTTGAAATTATTGCATGTTGCGTTTATATTTTTGTTCAGTGTATATATACAGTATATATATTTATATTTTACTCAGACATCCGTGACCCGTTCAAAACCTCCCGTGACCCACAAGTTGAGAATCGCTGCTCTAAAGCCCACTGATGAACTTCCGATCTGTCCTCCCACATGTAAGCAGAGTGAATAACACGGCTGGCAGCGTTCCTCCTCTGACTGGCCCCCTCTGTCACCTAGTTGCACTCCTCCTCCACCAACCGCTGTGCTGTCTCCCTCATCCCACTCCCACTCCCACTCCCAACCCAATACAACCAAAGTCCTTCCCTGACCAGGGGCCAAATCCACCCAGCTTGTACGCTGATGTGTCCGAGATGTTGTTTTAGTGGCAAAGGTGCATAAAGATGGCAGCCCCCCATGTACTTACCACGAATGCCTTGTTTGCTCAGTTCGCCATCTTGTACATTGCTCTTCGTCGCTCTTTTTTTTTTGTACACCGGCTTTTGCACAGTATACATGATCCCAAATCTAGCTCCAAGACAGTTGCAATTTGAAAAAAAACGATTTACCGGCACATTGAACCATGTCGTGCGCTGTCGTTGAAGAACTCTGTCGGACCAGTGGTAAAAACAATGACGTAACATCGGAATTCCTCCATCTTTATGCACCTTCGCCGTTGAACCATCTCAGCGCCTGATTCGCAGCTCTCTGTGGAACAGAACAGAACAGGAATGAGACTGTTAACATTCTTCCTGCATCCTAAGATCTGGTTCTTTATGGAAATTCATTAGATGAGTACCCAGCATGCCATGAGTCACCATCAGATATTCATAGCACCACTGTTCACTAAATTAGCCAGCCAGTCATAGCACATGCCTCTCTGCCTCCATGCCTGATGCTGATTCTTCTGCATCTGTCATGATTTATTCCTTGTTTTGCTCGGTCACCTCTCTGTTTTTCATCCTTTCTTTCTTCCTTTCCACTCTCTATATCCCGTTGTGTCTCTATTTCTCCCTGTTTGTCCCCCCCCTGCTCTCTCTCTTTCTCCTCCCCCTCTCTCCCTCTGAGAGCACAAATCTCTCATTCACAAACAGAGGCCAAAAGAAGCTCAGCTGATGGGATGAGATTATCTTTTTTTTCTGATTACAAATCAACGTCAGCTTAAATATATACAAAAACACAACTCCCCCCCCCTCCGGTCCATCTCTTCCCTCCCTCACTCTAGCTTCCTCCGCCCCCTCCCTGCCTCTGTCCCACCCCCTTCTCTCTCTCTCTCTCTCTCTCTCTCTCTCTCTCTCTCTCTCTCTCTCTCAGCTCTAAGGACGTGTCTCAATTACTCTTGTTGCACAGGTTGTGAGCGAGGGAAAGAGAGGGAGGAGAGAGAGAGAGATAAACACACACCACCTAGAACGTCAAACAAGAGTAAGTGTCAGACAGAAACAGGCAGAGAGGAAGAAGGGAGGGAACAGGGGAGATAAAGGATAGGAGAAATAGCTGACCGTGAGTGAAAGAGGAGAGCGACAAAGATAAACAAAGAGAACTCCATCTGTTTTGTTTTTGAAAGGAGACAGTGGCAGAGAGGTGTATATATATATATATATATATATAGAGAGAGAGTGAGGTAGACCCAGCAGAAGCAGGACAGCTGTACAGTGTGTTGTGTTGGGACCTTCCTCCAGGGAGCCTAGTGGAGCAGAGCTTGGTGCCTGGTGAGAGAGTGACCCCCCCGGGACATAGACACAGCCATGGATCCCTCTGCGTCGGATGAGGTTGGGGACGAGTGCAAGGAGAGCAGGAAGATCCACTTTGCTGTGCAGTCCTCGGCACCCACCCAACTGGACCCCCGGCAAGTAGAGATGGTAAGTGAGAGAATTGGTTTGACCCGGGTAGAACAGTGTCTGTGTGTGTACAGTCAGTATGTGTTTAGCTTGTCCTCAGTTACCTATGTGTGTGTGTGTGTGTTCATCGTGTTCTGTGTGTGTTGCGTCTGATCTGTGTGTCTAGTGTGCTTTCTTGTATGCATCATCAGTTTCTCGTGTTACGCACGTGTGCTACAGATGTTCGACCTCACAGCCAAGCTGCGGGATATAACTTATAGTTGATCATGGTCATTGTCAGGATTGGAACTTGTGTTTTACCAGACTGGGACAAACTACGCCATATTGGACCGTCAGTCTCATCTGCAGTGTGACTTCTCTTTTTTGTTGTTGTATCTTGATCTGTGGCCTGATCCTCTCTTTTTCCGCCACACGGTTGAGAACACAGTGTTGTCATCTCCTTCTCTGCTGTTTCTCATACTTTTGTCTTCGGGCCGATTTAACTATGTGTCCCGTTGTCGCTGAATGTTATCACTGTGGCCAGTTAAACCGTATAAAAGTCAACCATGCTTTGTTATATCGTTGTAGTCACAGAACTGTAGTTAATGATTATACAAGTGACTAATATTTGTCTTGGTCTGACAGATTTTCTTTTGGACTGATTGTCCTTCTAACTTCACTTCTTCTATTCACTGCTCAGTTTGTACAGTCTGTTTCCCTGTCTTGCCTGGTTCTTTTCTGCCGTTTGCCTGTAGTCATAAAAGATGGAACGGGACAATTCTGGTTCTTCTCCTTGGCCCTGCAGCCTGTCGACAGTGTGTTCAATTTTAGTCCAGGAGAAAGTGGGTCAAAGTAGGAGTTGGTTGATGCTGTGTGAGATCCAGGCCAGTGGCTCAGCCTCAAAAGATGCAGAGAGAGAGAGCGCGAGAGAGAGAGAGAGAAATAGAGAGAGAGGAAGACAAGAACGCTATACGATGAAGGAGTGTAGAGAAAAAGGCACAACCTGTTTTCTCTCACTTTCACCTGTCTGGTGTCAGTCTGCTGTCCCTGTTACAGAGCTCTATCTCACATCAGCTAATAGTTTGGCACCGTCTCCATGCTTTAGCCTGATTGAATCACTTACACTGTACAGTCTCTGACTCAAGGGCACGACTGCAGCACTCAAATATCTTGGGATGTGAACCCAAGATCTCCTCTCCCTGTCCAACGGCCTTCTCTGCTTCAGCCCTGAAACCCTCTCTCTCTCTTAGAGAAGTGTTAAAACCCTCTGGTCTGTTAGTCAACGTTTTTCTGTTTTCTGTTGATGGCTCTCTTTCTTCCTTTTTCTCAGAGGAACTGTTGCTCAATCTCCCCTTACATCAGATGTTGTGATAGATGATTTCTCTCAGCCTGCAGCTGCAGGCAGGCTGACCCTGGCCTTTGCCTTTGGCCAGAGCCTCCTGTGGGGCCAGCTGGCTGGCCTGCCCCCGCACCCTCCATGGGGCATCGTGTCTGGCTGGCACCCCCATCCGGAGAGCAGAGGCTGGGGTCATCTGGTTTATTTGAAAGCAGTTCAGATAGTTTACAGTAAAGTCCACAGTAACATTCACATCTAAAGAGAGGTGCAGGTTAAATGGTGCTGACTGTTGTTACGACTCTCGTCGAAAGGAGTGGACCGAAGCGCAGTGTGGAAAGTGTTCATGATTTTTATTTTCAAAAAACACTCAAACAAAATAACCAAAGTGGAAACGAAAGCGCACAGTTCTCAGGCACAGACCACAAAACAGAAAACAAGATCCCACAAAACCCAAAAGGAAAATGACAACTTATTCATGATCCCCAATCAGAGACAACGATAGACAGTTGCCTCTGATTGGGAAACACACACACACACGACAAAAAACAAAGAAATAGAAAACATCGACTTTTCCCACCCGAGTCACACACACCCGTGACAACTGTACTCTACTCTGGGAGGGGCTCCATGAAGGGACTGCTGTCTGTGAGTTGTGTTGTTTGTGTGTGTGTGATTGAATGTAAGTACCCATGTGTACGAGCTAACTTGTGTGTTTGTGGGCGAGTGTTGAGGTGTGTGTAGTTACTATACCACACAAGCATACTGTCACAGGAACAACAAAAGGGAGTTTGGGAAGAGTGGAGGATGTTTCACAGCTGTGTGTGTGTGTATTACTGAAGATACAATCTAGCAGTGGTTAGTTTTGGGGCCCCAGGGACAATGGGGTGGGCATAGTTAATGAGACCCTCATTATCCCACAGCATTAAACACATCCACGCATGTATACAAACACACAAACACACCCAAGGCCAGTGTTTGCTAAGGGGGTGTAACGGGTGTCCTCCTCTTCTTCCGAAGAAGAGGAGGAGTAGGGATTGGACCAAAGCGCAGCGTGATAATTGGACATAATGAAGTTTATTAAAGAAAAGACGAAACCCGAAAACACTTCAACAAACTACAAAATAACAAACGAACGTAGACTGACCTAAAACATGAGAACTTACATATAACACGAAGAACGCACGAACAGGTACAGACTACAACAAACGAACGAACAAACCGAAACAGTCCCGTATGGTGCAACATACACAGACACGGAAGACAACCACCCACAAACAAACAGTGTGAACAGCCTACCTTTATATGGTTCTCAATCAGAGGAAACGTCAAACACCTGTCCCTGATTGAGAACCATATAAGGCTAATTACTACTGACCTAAACATAGAAACACAAAACATAGAATGCCCACCCCAACTCACGCCCTGACCAACTAAACACATACAAAAACAAGAGAAAACAGGTCAGGAACGTGACAGGGGGTTTGATACACAAATCACTTCAATTATGTTAGCGCCCCAGTTTTAATGACAGCTATCAACTCTAACTACATAGACTGCAGTACAGTTAGTATACAAAACTAGCAGAGACCCATAGGAGCCATTTACCCTGAAGCACAGCTAACATGATTTAACAAACAGCACCGTCACAATGACCGGTTGTATACTACCTCAGGGTTGTTTCCATGACGACCGACCGCACAGCAACGTTCCACAGCCTCCCTCACAGATCACCTCTGAAAGGTCACTGTTTTAATGGAGGAATGTCTCCGTGTGGTTGGGTCGTTTGCATAGGCGCTAGCTTGCACATGTGTCAATGTATGAGTGGCTCCAGGATCCCGATTTCTGTGCCCTGGACCTGAGTCAGACAGAGAGAGAGCGAGAGAGCGAGAGAGAGAGAAAGAGCACAGAAACATGCCCCACGATAAGGTGACCAGAATTTGGATATGAAAACCGTACATTTTTGTTGTAGCTAGCGGCGCGAAAAAATTATAAAAACAATGTCATGGAACTATATTTAATACATTTTCACTATAGTCCCTTCAAATACTTGTAGTAATTATAACACAGTAATGGATTACCCATCCTAGACTATCTAGTAGTTTTCAAGTTTGGTTCAGTGGTTAAAATGTATCACTGATCAAATGTTTGGCTGAACATTCTCATAAAAGGGCTATGGCGAAGCCACGGGAGCAAACAAGTTTGGTACAGGGACAGACAACATTTTTACATGCAAATCTGATTGGATACAGCGTTGGATTATTGAAATATCAGACTCAATTTAACTCCAGAGTTGCTTTTTTCTTTCTGAGGGCCAATCGGGGACATTTCTGGGGACAGCTCTGGTCGGGGACAGCTCACCAAAATCGGGGACTGTCCCAAGAAATCGGGGACGTCTGGTCGCCCTACCGCATGGCCTCATTCACACTTAACACTCAGACCAACTAGACAGACCCCAGCACGTCCACTGGCTTGGTACACGTGTAGGCTATGACCACTCAACATCTGTTTTAGGGAAACTTCATGCAGATAAGATTTGTTTTTCTTGACAGTCGTTTCAACATTAGATGTGTCCATCCACGCTCTAAGATTTTCCCAAATGAAATGTACGATTTTAATAGGGAAAAATGTAATGCAACTCTTGTGTCACAAAAGTCATTGTGGTGGCCTACAGTACTGGATCAACAGCACATAGCAGCGTGTTTTTAACCTCTGTATTCCCCCATGTAATGCTCTGGGAGGGACTGGTGTGGGGGAATGTTCATAATGGACACAGATTAGGGTCATCGGTCAGACTGAGAGGCTCCAGTTGATTCACTCACAGTGAGTCGGCCCGTCCCATCCGTCTATGGACTAAACACACAACACGAGCCCTCTCCATACTAATCCTAATGTCAATCCACCTCTGATCCTATGGATTGATAGATAAACTCAGGGGACCAAGGGTATCAAAGTACACCAAAGGGCAACAACCGCCCGGTCACCTATTTTAGGTCCAATCTAAATGAATCCAGCAGATGGGATAGAGAGACTCTGTTGGGGTGGAAGGGTGAAAACCCTCGCCCCACCTCACTCTCCTGAGTTACGTGCCCTTCCTCTGGCTGGGCGTCACACAGCAACCTTTGGTTCAGCGAGTGTTTGTGTGGTAACACTGTGGATCTGATGGACTGTCAATATGCACTCCTAACCAGAGCTTCTCAGCGGAGAGCACAGAGCATTCTGGGTTGGTAAGACATCATGATCATTTAGGCTGCATGTGTGTGTCATGTCACCGGAGTGGGTTCTAATCCAGAGGTGATTCGTTAATGCAGTTTATCTGCCAATGGGCTGTTTCTAACGATGAGTATTCCTGTAAATTAAAATAGTAGTGAAATATTTTATGCTTATTAAGGTGTTGCATTAGTTATACCTCATTCACAAAAAAAGGCAGTGCTTTCCCCCCCTCTCTAACATCATCACCAGAGCTCTTGTTGATGAGTGTCTTGTTATCAATAACAGCATTAGTGGAATTGATTTGGCTGGTGTGATCAAAGCACTATGGATTGCCAAATGTGTGATACATTACAAAGTAACAGCTGTTATTAATTATATACTATTGTCCCACAGTAACAACAAAAAATATAGAACACAATGGCTTAATCATGCCCATACCAATAAGGCCTTATTTTTTTTTACTTACACCATTTTGTTTTGTTGTGTTAATTTGAAGTGTGCGTCTGTATGTCTACCTTAACCTCTCTGCGCTACAGATCCCTTTAGCGGGATGATTTTCCTAAACAACCGCTGAATTGCAGGGCGCAAAATATTACTAAAAATATTTATAATCATGCAATCACAAGTGAAATATACCAAAACACAGCTTAGCTTGTTGTTAATCCACTTATCGTGTCAGATTTTGAAAATATGCTTTACAGCGAAAGCAATCCAAGCTTTTGTGAGTGTATCAATTAATGCTAGAACAGCCAGCCCCAAATTAGCATGGTCACGAAAGTCAGAAAAGCAATAAAATTAATCTCTTACCTTTGATAATCTTCGGATGTTTGCACTCACGAGACTCCCAGTTACACAACAAATGTTATTTTTGTTCGATAAATATTACTTTTATAACAAAAAAACGCCATTTGGGTTGCGCGTTATGTTCAGAAAACTACAGCCTCGTTCCGTTCGGCGAAAATTCCAAAAAGTATCCGTAATATTCGTAGAAACATGTCAAATGTTTTTTATAATCAATCTTCAGGTTGTTTTTAACATACATAATCGATAATATTTAAACCGGACCGTAACCTATTCAATAAAAGAGAGAAAGAAAATGGAGAGCTACCCCTCTCGCGCGCAGGAACTAATCAAAGGACACCTGACTAGTTTTGAAAAATCTCGCTCATTTTTCAAAATAAAAGCCTGAAACTATGTCTAAAGCCTGGTCACAGCCTGAGGAAGCGATTGGAAAAGGAATCTGGTTGATACCCCTTTAAATGGAAGAAAGACGGGAAATGAAACACAGATTTAAAAAAAATCACTTCCGGGTTAGATTTCCTCAGGTTTTCGCCTGCAAAATCAGTTTTGTTATACTCACAGACAATATTTTGACAGTTTTGGAAACGTTGGAGTGTTTTCTATCCTAATCTGTAAATTATATGCATATTCTACGATCTGGACCTGAGAAATAGTCCGTTTACCTTGGGAACGTTTTTAAAAAAATAAAAAAAATCTGACCCTAGCGTCAAGAAGTTAAAGAGCAACTGCCTCTAAAAAACAACTTCTCATTTAGATATTGGCCTATGTGGCGTCGATATGAGTCAGACACAGTTATTCTACTGTCAAAATTGGCCACACTACAAAGTGTAAATAGGATAATTTTGGTCATCAAGTCAGTCTCGTCCAAAATTTAGTTTTGTGAGACTTGTGGTCTTGACGTACATTAAGGTTGGGTTTGTTTCAATCCTGCCCACAGCTGGCAGCACACAAGTAATCATCAATTCGGAGTGTAGCTTTAGGTGACGCAATCGTGGTAAATTTGGGTTGACTTTGGATATCACTATGGGGCTAGATAGGGACCATTGGTAAATTACACAATGTACATGCGACAATATATTACATTTGAATATCTCCAAATTTCAATGACTTAAAACCTCAAACCAACTATAAATTGTAGGAATTCATATACAAATTTGGAAAGCATTTCATGACAAAACTGCAAGGTTTGCCCCCTACCCTAGAGAAGTTTTAAGAGGCATTCGAAGAAGACAAAAAGGATCCATCAAACACATTATTTTGGTGTGTCATCATAGGGGTCTCTGACTTGTGATCACGCTCGCTCAGGTGGAACAAACTTTAAACTTGTGCCATTTTTCAATGCTGAATTGAATGTCATTGAGAAAACAGAAAGGTGTCATAATGTATTTTTTCGCTAACATCCTTTCAGAATTTAAAAGTCATCCAAGAAGTAATCATCTATTTTTTTCCCAAAAAGTATCTGTAATCTGATTACAATCTTTTTTGCTGGTAACGTAACCGATACAGTATTTATTTTAGAATCAGATTACATGTTATCAGTTACTCCCCAACCCTGGCTGTGAGGGTGTACATTTGCATATCTAGATTCGATCTTATTCTATTAGGAAAGTGAATCCCATACTAATACTGCTCCTCTTTTTAATTGAAACTCATTGATAGACTATTATTAATAAACTCAGGCTGATTGATATTCTGTTGTCCTTTACATGCTTCCTATGATCAATCTTTTCCATGTGGCTTCTCTCTCTCATTATTTAACTGTAGTCAATATGGATGTTTCTCTCTTGTGTAGTGTAGCAGACCTATTCCTTTTGTGTGACTGTATGTAGTCATACTTGTGTGTGCCTGTCCTCTGAGTCTGCAGGTGTTGTATAAACAGGTGAAGCACAAATATTGAAAGTAGGCAGAGTGATTTGTGGTGTGATGACACTGCACACAGTCATCAAAAGATCAACCAGAGAGCACTTCAAGAGCATGGGGGCTTATTATGATGTAACGTGTGTGTGTGTGTGTGTGTGTGTGTGTGTGTGTGTGTGTGTGTGTGTGTGTGTGTGTGTGTGTGTGTGTGTGTGTGTGTGTGTGTGTGTGTGTGTGTGTGTGTGTGTGTGTGCGCATGCGTGCGTGCACTGTTAAAATGCTACCACCCAACCCTGTGTTATGATAAACGAGCTCCCTGTTGCCTGTTGGATTTGGGTACACACATATACAACACTGCAACAGCGCTCTCCATAAATCACACCTAGCACGGCCTACCTAAATGTCAACTCCATAGGAATTAACATTACATCCTGTGAAATGATTACCCAATGCCTCTGAATATAATTTCAGTAAAATGCATTAATTTACATAATCTCAGACCCTATTCTAAACATGCACATCCACGTAGTAGGTTGTCTTGTGCACTCTTGTACTACCCATCCACTCCAGTCAGTCAGTCAGCCAGCCTGTGAGCTACAGGCTCTCAGCAGTGCACCCTGCTGCTGTGACAATAACAGCAGTACCATTTCCGTTGAGGGGAGAGAGAGGAAGGATTATGATCTTACAGCTCTGTTGCAAACAACAGTGGTGGGGGTCTGGATCTGTCATGCTAGCTGATCCTACCAGGAGTGGATCAGAGGGTTCGGTCAGTACCAGGACTAAGAACTGTTGACAGGGGTCTGGGTTTACAGTGGCAAGAAAAAGTATGTGAACCCTTTGGAAATACCTGTATTTCTGTATAAATTGGTCATACAATTTGATCTGATCTTCATCTAGGTCACAACAATAAACGAAACACAGTCTGCTTAAACGAATAACACATAAGCAATTATACGTTTTCATGTCTTTATTGAACACACCGTGTAAACATTCACAATGCAGGGTGGAAAACTATGTGAACCCTTGGATTTAATAACTGATTGACCCTCCTTTGGCAGCAATAACCTCAACCAAACGTTTTCTGTAGTTGCGGATCAGATTTGCACAACGGTCAGGAGGAATTTTGGACTATTCCTCTTTACAGAACTGTTTCAGTTTAGCAATATTCTTGGGATGTGGTGTGAACTGCTCTCTTGAGGTCATGCCACAGCATCTCAATCGGGTTGAGGTCAGGACTCTGACTGGGCCACTCCAGAAGTCGTATTTTCTTCTGTTAAAGCCATTCTGTTGTTGAGTTACTTCTGTGTTTTGGGTCGTTGTCCTGTTGCATCACCCAACTTCTGCTGAGCTTCAATTGGCGGACAGATAGCATAACATTCTCCTGCAAAATGTCTTGATAAACTTGGGAATTCATTTTTCCGTCGATGATAGCAAGCTGTCCAGGCCCTGAGGCAGCAAAGCAGCCCCAAACCATGATGCTCCCTCCATCATACTTTACAGTTGGGATGAGGTTTTGATGTTGGTGTGCTGTGCTGTGCCTTTTTTCTCTCCACACATAGTGTTGTGTGTTCCTTCCAAACAGCTCAACTGTAGTTTCATCTGTCCACAGAATATTTTGCCAGTAGCTCTGTGGAACATCCAGGTGCACTTTTGCAAACTTCAGACGTGCAGCAATGTTTATTTTGAACAGCAGTGGCTTCTTCCGTGGTGTCCTCCCATGAACACCCTTCTTGTTTAGTGTTTTACGTATCGTAGACTCATCAACAGAGATGTTAGCATGTTCCAGAGATTTCTGTAAGTCTTTAGCTGACACTCTAGGATTCTTCTTAACCTCATTGAGCATTCTGCGCTGTGTTCTTGCAGTCAACTTTGCAGGACGGCCACTCCTAGGGAGAGTAGCGACAGTGCTGAACTTTCTCCATTTATAGACAATTTGTCTTTTTTATTTATTTTTATTTAATCTTTATTTAACCAGGTAGGCTAGTTGAGAACAAGTTCTCATTTGCAACTGCGACCTGGCCAAGATAAAGCAAAGCAGTTCGACACATACAACAACACAGAGTTACACATGGAATAAACAAACATACAGTCAATAATACAGTATAAAAAGTATATTTACAGAATGTGCAAATGAGGTAGGATAAGGGGGGTAAGGCAATAAATAGGCCATGGTGGCGAAGTAATTACAATATAGCAATTAAACACTGGAATGGTAAATGTGCAGAAGATGAATGTGCAAGTAGAGATACTGGGGTGCAAAGGAGCAAGATAAATAAATACATTAATACAGTATGAGGATGAGGTAGTTGGATGGGCTATTTACAGATGAGCTATGTACAGGTGCAGTGATCTGTGAGCTGCTCTGACAGCTGGTGCTTAAAGCTAGTGAGTGAGCCTCAGTGTTTTTTGCAGTTCATTCCAGTCATTGGCAGCAGAGAACTGGAAGGAAAGGCGGCCAAAGGAAGAATTGGCTTTGGGGGTGACCAGTGAGATATACCTGCTGGAGCGCGTGCAACGGGTGGGTGCTGCTATGGTGATCAGTGAGCTGAGATAAGGCAGGGCTTTACCTAGCAGAGACTTGTAGATGACCTGGAGCCAGTGGGTTTGGCGACGAGTATGAAGCGAGGGCCAGCCAACGCGAGCATACAGGTCGCAGTGGTAGGTAGTATATGGGGCTTTCGTGACAAAATGGATGGCACTGTGATAGACTGCATCCAATTTGTTGAGTAGAGTGTTGGAGGCTATATTGTAAATGACATCGCCGAAGTCGAGGATTGGTAGGATGGTCAGTTTTACGAGGGTATGTTTGGCAGCATGAGTGAAGGATGCTTTGTTGCAAAATAGGAAGCCGATTCTAGATTTAATTTTGGATTGGAGATGCTTAATGTGAGTCTGGAAAGAGAGTTTATAGTCTAACCAGAAACCTAGGTATTTGTAGTTGTCCACATATTCTAAGTCCGAACCGTCCAGAGTAGTGATGCTGGACGGTTGGGCAGGTGCGGGCAGCGATCGGTTGAAGAGCATGCATTTAGTTTTACTTGCATTTAAGAGCAGTTGAAGGCCACGGAAGGAGCGTTGTATGGCATTGAAGCTCGTCTGGAGGTTAGTTAACACAGTGTCCAAAGAAGGGCCAGAGGTATACAGAATGGTGTCGTCTGCGTAGAGGTGAATCAGAAAATCACCAGCAGCAAGAGCGACATCATTGATGTATACAGAGAAGAGAGTCTACCCGAGAATTGAACCCTGTGGCACCCCCATAGAGACTGTCAGAGGTCCGGACAACAGGCCCTCCGATTTGACACACTGAACTCTATCAGAGAAGTAGTTGATGAACCAGGCGAGGCAATCATTTGAGAAACCAAGGCTGTTCAGTCTGCTGATAAGAATGTGGTGATTAACAGAGTCGAAAGCCTTGGCCAGGTCGATGAATACGGCTGCACAGTAATGTCTCTTATCGATGGCGGTTATGATATCGTTTAGGACCTTGTGCAGCCGTACTTCCTGGCTGAGGTGCACCCATGACCAGCTTTGAAACCAGATTGCATAGCGGAGAAAGTACGGTGGCATTCGAAATGGTCAGTAATCTGTTTGTTAACTTGGCTTTCAAAGACTTTAGAAAGGCAGGGTAGGATAGATATAGGTCTGTAGCAGTTTGGGTCTAGAGTGTCTCCCCCTTTGAAGAGGGGGATGACCGTCCTACCGTGGACTGATGAACATCAAGGCTTTTAGAGATACTTTTCTAACCCTTTCCAGCTTTATGCAAGTCAACAATTCTTAATCATAGGTCTTCTGAGATCTCTTTTGTTCGAGGCATGGCCTTGTCCCGGACCTGCTGTTTTCGACTCTCTCTCTACCTCACCTGCTGTCTCTAACTGAATGCTCGGCTATGAAAAGCCAACTGACATTTACTCATGTACCCTCTACAACCACTGTGATTATTATAATAATTTTTCTGACCCTGCTGGTCATCTATGAACGTTTGAACATCTTGGCCATGTACTGTTATAATCTGAACCTGGCACAGCCAGAGGAGGACTGGCCACCCCTCAGAGCCTGGTTTCTCTCTAGGTTTCTTCCTAGGTTTTGGCCTTTCTAGGGAGTTTTTCCTAGCCACTGTGCTTCTACATCTGCATTGCTTTCTGTTTGGGGTTTTAGGCTGGGTTTCTGTACAGCACATTGTGACATCGGCTGATGTAAAAAGGGCTTTATAAATACATTTGATTGATTGATTGCTACACGGTATAGCGTGATTGGAATTTAAAGGCAATGTTCCCGCTGCATATGTCAGCTCAATCGAAAATAACCCTTACATTTCAACCGCACTATACTGTGGATTTTCCACGATGCGGATTGAATCGACCCCTTAGTGTATATATAAGAAAGGACAAAGGTGGAACAGTGGAACACTCCTGTGTTTGTATTAGACTGACTGTTGACCGATGGCTAATTAACTGAGCAGTGGGGTAGTGCAGTGGGCAGGTCAGTGAGGATGGGTAGTGGGGTGGGCAGTTGGGTGATGATGGGTACTGGGGTAGGTGTGACATCATACTGCCAGTAGCTATAATTACTTCCTGTCTCTTCTGATGTTTGCTGGTTACTCATCGAATCCCAGTGAATGGTGCCTGGATATCATCATATATTCTACTGTGACACTGTGACGAGTGTAAGTGGATCTGACAGAGGTGTGACATGATAGAGCTCCCGAGTGGCGCAGCTGTCTAAGGCACTGCATCTCAGTGCAAGATGTGTCACTACAGTCCCTGGTTTGATTCCAGGCTGTATCACATCCGGCCGTGATTGGGAGTCCCATAGGGCGGCGCACAATTGGCACATCGTCGTCCGGGTAGGCCGTCATTGTAAATAAGAATTTGTTCTTAACTGACTTGCCTAGTTAACTAAAGGTTAAATAAAAAAATACAAATAAAATAGAGCTGTGTAGCTACTGTACTGTAAATTACTCTTAGATGTTAGAGAAGCTAGAGAGAAAGGGGCTGAGGTTCCTATAGGTGGGTGTGTTAAGGTTTAAGAAGAGGTACATGGAGACAGTATGGGGATGCTGGTGTTTTGTTTTATTTATTAGGATCCCCATTAGCCGACATCAATGCCGACAGCTAGTCTTACTGGGGTCCGACACATAACGAAAAATACGTTACAGACAAAATACTTTACAGTTTATATACATTTAAAAACATGAAACATTAATGGCATCAAACACATCAAAGATGTGGTTTCCATGTGGTTGATACGATTCCATTGACTCCATTCCAGCCATTATTATGAGCCGTCCTCCCCTCAGCAGCCTCCACTGACATACATGTCAGTACATACACACAACAAGTAGGTCACATGGGGGAGAGGCGTTGTGAGGTGTTGCTTTATTTGTTTTTTGAAACCAGGTTTGCTGTTCACTTGCACTATTTAAGATGGGAGTTCCATGCACTCATGGCTCTGAATAATACTGTACGTTTCCTTGAATTAGTTCTGGACCTGGGGACTGTGAAAAGACCCCTGGTGGCATGTCTGGTGGGGTAAGTGTGTCACGCCTCTCCCTCTCTCTGGCGCTCGAGGGCGCCAGGCTACCCGTCTTTACACGCATCTGTCACCATCATTACGCGCAGCAGCACTCATTGAACTCGTCTGGCCTCCTTCACGTTGTTGATTACCCCCTGTATATCTGTCTGTTCCTCGGTGGTGTTCCCTGTGTTCACATTAATTGTTCTTATGTGTTCCTGTCCAGACGCAGTTCCTGTTCCGTTTCATGTCCATCAACTATTAAACCTTCACTTGCTGTACCTGCTTCTCATGTCCTGCGTCATTCCTTACAGAATGCGGACACCACTACAAGAAGCATCAGGAAGTTTTTTAGGGTTTTGTTTTGTTGGTGATGTCGAACCCGGGGGCTGCCACCGATGGAACCGGGGGTGCCTAAGCTGGCTCGTCGGGCTGTCATGCCCTAGCTGGCTCAAGAGGTTTCCTTGCCCCGGTTGGCTCAGCAAGTTCCCATCTCACTTCATGCTTCAGTTGGCTCGTTGGGCTCCTATGCCTCAGCCTGCCCATAATTTATTTTGTTTTGTTGGTGACGTCGCACTTGGATTCCGCCGCCAATGGAACCGGGGGTGCCTAAGCTGGCTCGTCTGGCTGTCACGTCCGAGCTGGCTCTTGAGGTTTCCTTCCCTTGGTTGGCTCGGCAGGTTCCCATATCACGTCATGCTTCAGCCGGTCCATCGGGATTTCACGCCTCAGCCGGATCGTCAGGCTCCCACGCCTCAACCGGCTCGCCAGGCTCGCCCAGGTGGCGCCCCTAGAGGGGGGGTACTGTCACGCCTGCTCCCTCTCCCCCTCTCTGGCGCTTGAGGGCGCTAGGCTACCCTTCTTTACACGCACCTGTCACCATCATTTTGCGCAGCAGCACTCATTGGACTCACCTGGACTCCTTCACGTTGTTGATTACCCCCTGTATATCTGTCTGTTCCTCGGTGGTGTTCCCTGTGTTCACATTAATTGTTATGTGTTCCTGTCCAGACGCAGTTCCTGTTCTGTTTCATGTCCGTCAGCTAATAAACCTTCACTCCCTTTACCTGCTTCTCATCTCCTGTGTCGATCCTTACAAAGTGTGTGTGTCAGTGCTGTGTGTAAGTTGACTATGAAAACAATTTGGAATTTCCAACACATGAATATTTCTTATGAAAACAAGAAGTGAGGCAGTCTTTCCTCAACTCTTAGCCAAGAGAGATTGGCATGCATAGTATTAACATTAGCCCTCTGACTACAATGAAGAGCAAGACGTGCCGCTCTGGCTATAGGGATGCTCTGACCCCCTATTTCAGTTTGTTTACACAAAGTTCCAACGTGCTATCCTTCTATCCACATGCAGCCCGCATGTGCTGTACATCCCTTCCTTCAAACACGATGATCATCAATGTCTCTTGTGTTTCAGTTATTTTTAGTTCATAAGCTCATAATACCAGCAGCATTCTGTTCAAGTAGGGAGAGAGATGTTCTTTATTTCTCTATTATATTTTGTTATCTGTCACCAAAAGAATTTCATTACTTTTCGGGCTGTGCCGAGTTTCCAAACCACGTCAGCACCACCAGGCTTTTGATTTAAACCTTTGATGGTTTTGTTCTTGACAGAAGTGTTGCCCCGTTGCTAATGCCTCTTAATAGAAACAACATAATCGCAGTGCACAAAGGGAAGGATTACTTTTCACTTTATTGTGTCATTTCCTTTATCACTTAGAGCGACCTAAAGGTCCAACCATTTCATTTGTCTGGACTCTCCCAGGACCTGACACGGAGAGGAAGGGAGATGCCCCTGGTGAATTGAATAGAGTGAGTCCTGCTGCCTTAGAGTTCAGGCAGACACAGAGCTGTGATAGCAGAGGGTGAATGAGGCTTTGCAGCTATGTGCTCTTAATCAGAGATGGACAGAGCAGAGATGAATTAAAGAGAGAGAGGGGGACAGAGATGGAAGTGTGGATTAGAGGGAGAGAGAGAATAGTAGCAGATGGGATATTGACCTGCTTGTGGGAGAGAGAGACTTTAATGAGTTGTGTTTGACAGTGTTAGGTTGGATGGGTGGTTAGTCACTCCTCAGTCGTGAGTACGTGCCTGGTTGCACACGTAAGTGTACTTTTAATTGCATAAAAGTTGCCATGCACATATGCAAACACTATTCCCTACTCATGTAGCTCATGAGTGTCTGTGTGAGGCCGGGCATCCTAATTGTACAGTATATCAATCACTTGTAAATCTATATGCGTTTGAGTTGAATTATGGCCCAATCATTACAGTGAGAGAGACAAGGATGGAATGCCGTTTTGTGGGACCAAAGTGCTGCGTCCACCTCTATATCTGGGATCTGCCATACGCTGGGCTAATGAGATGGGCTAATGTAATGAAGTAGTACCTACCATATACCTGGAGGACAGGACAGGACGCCTCCTAGGGTTGACAGGGGAGTATAACATGGGGGGGGGGGTGTCTCTCGTTGTGTTGGCATTGCAGGTGCTGGGTGGATATAGTGTCTCCCTTTAGAGATGGTTGGCTGGTATGATGTAGTAGAGCTCTGCTTAGTTTTAGCAGCATTAGCTAGAGAGAGCCTCTCTCTCGCCTACGCAGGGTCCACTGGGGGTCCTCCAATCTAGTTTAGGCTGTTCTACTGCTGTCTTTTAATAGGCTGGCCTGTTAGCTGGCCTATCTACGAGGACCGCCTCTGGAGAGCAGACCCACATCAGCCAGATCTGCACCCCACTCAGCAATGCAAGGGGTGCTAACCCTCACACTCTCTTTTTCTACACACACACACACACACACACACACACACACACACATACAGTACCAGTCAAAAGTTTGGACACACCTACTCATTCAAGGGTTTTTATTTATTTTTACTCTTTTCTACATTGCAGAATATTAGTGAAGACATTTAAAACTATGAAATACCACATATGGAATCATGTAGTAACCAAACAGTAACCAAACCGATTCTTCAAAGTAGCCACCCTTTGCCTTGATGACAGATTTGCACACTTGGCATTCTCTCAACCAGCTTCACCTGGAATGCTTTTCCAACTGTCTTGAAGGAGGTCCCACATATGCTGAGCACTTGTTGGCTGCTTTTCCTTCACTCTGTGATCCAACTCATCCCAAACCATCTCAATTGGGTTGAGGTCGGGTGATTGTGGAGGCCAGGTCATCTGATGCAGCACTCCATCACTGTCCTTCTTGGTCAAATAGCCCTTACACAGCCTGAATGTGTGTTGGGTCATTGTCCTGTTGAAAAACAAATGATAGTCGCACTAAACTCAAATCAGATGGGATGGCGTGTCGCTGCAGAATGCTGTGGGGGCCATTCTTGTTAAGTGTGCCTTGAATTCTAAATAAATCACTGGCAGTGCCACCAGCAAAGCACCCACACACCACCTCCTCCATGCTTCACGGTGAGAACAACACATGCAGAGATCATCCATTCACCTACTCTCCACCCTCTCCGAGTTGGGCATCTCCGGCGCGGCCCACGCTTGGATTGCGTCCTACCTGACAGGTCGCTCCTACCAGGTGGCGTGGCGAGAATCTGTCTCCGCACCACGTGCTCTCACCACTGGTGTCCCCCAGGGCTCTGTTCTAGGCCCTCTCCTATTCTCGCTATACACCAAGTCACTTGGCTCTGTCATATCCTCACATGGTCTCTCCTATCATTGCTATGCAGACGACACACAATTAATCTTCTCCTTTCCCCCTTCTGATAACCAGGTGGCGAATCGCATCTCTGCATGTCTGGCAGACATATCAGTGTGGATGACGGATCACCACCTCAAGCTGAACCTCGGCAAGACGGAGCTGCTCTTCCTCCCGGGGAAGGACTGCCCGTTCCATGATCTCGCCATCACGGTTGACAACTCCATTGTGTCCTCCTCCCAGAGTGCTAAGAACCTTGGCGTGATCCTGGACAACACGCTGTCGTTCTCAACTAACATCAAGGCGGTGACCCGTTCCTGTAGGTTCATGCTCTACAACATTCGCAGAGTACGACCCTGCCTCACACAGGAAGCGGCGCAGGTCCTAATCCAGGCACTTGTCATCTCCCGTCTGGACTACTGCAACTCGCTGTTGGCTGGGCTCCCTGCCTGTGCCATTAAACCCCTACAACTCATCCAGAACGCCGCAGCCCGTCTGGTGTTCAACCTTCCCAAGTTCTCTCACGTCACCCCGCTCCTCCGCTCTCTCCACTGGCTTCCAGTTGAAGCTCGCATCCGCTACAAGACCATGGTGCTTGCCTACGGAGCTGTGAGGGGAACGGCACCTCCGTACCTTCAGGCTCTGATCAGGCCCTACACCCAAACAAGGGCACTGCGTTCATCCACCTCTGGCCTGCTCGCCTCCCTACCTCTGAGGAAGTACAGCTCCCGCTCAGCCCAGTCAAAACTGTTCGCTGCTCTGGCACCCCAATGGTGGAACAAACTCCCCCACGACGCCAGGTCAGCGGAGTCAATCACCACCTTCCGGAAACACCTGAAACACCACCTCTTTAAGGAATACCTAGGAAAGGTTAAAGTAATCCTTCTAACCCCCCCCCCCCCCTAAAAGAGTTAGATGCACTATTGTAAAGTGGTTGTTCCACTGGATATCATAAGGTGAATGCACCAACTTGTAAGTCGCTCTGGATAAGAGCGTCTGCTAAATGACTTAAATGTAATGTAAATCTCACAAAGATAAGGCGGTTGGAACCAAAAATCTCAAATTTGGATTCATCAGACCAAAGGACAGATTTCCACCGGTCTAATCTCCATTGCTTGTGTTTCTTGGCCCAAGGAAGTCTCTTGTTCTTATTGGTGTCCTTTAGTAGTGGTTTCTTTGCAGCAATTCGACCATTAAGGCCTGATTCACACCATCTCCTCTGAACAGTTGATGTTGAGATGTTTCTGTTACTTTGAACTCTGTGAAGCATTTATTTGGGCTGCAATTTCTAAGGCTGGTAACTCTAATGAACATATCCTATGCAGCAGAGGTAACTCTGGGTCTTCCTTTCCTATGGTAGTCCTAATGAAAGCCAGTTTCATCATAGCTCTTGATGGTTTTTGCGACTGCAAAGTTCTTGAAATACTGTCTTAAAGTAATGATGGACTGTCGTTTCTCTTTGCTTATTTGAGCTGTTCTTGCCATAATATGGACTTGGTCTTTTACCAAATAGGGCTATCTTCTGTATATCACCCCTATCTTGTCACAACACAACTGATTGGCTCGAACGCATTAACTTCTCTGGGATAGGTGGCAGTATTTTCACGTCCGGATGAAAAGTAAAGTAAACTGCCTGCTACTCAGGCCCAGAACCTAAGATATGCATATTATTAGTAGATTTTGATAGAAAACACTCTGAAGTTTCTAAAACTGTTTGAATCATGTCTGTGAGTATAACAGAACTTATTTGGCAGGCGAAACCCCGAGGACAAACCATTCAGATCTTTTATTTTTGAGGTCACTCACCTTTCAATGGGTTTTCATTGGGAATCCAGATTTCTAAGGGACCTTCTTGCAGTTCCTATCGCTTCCACTGGATGTCAACAGTCTTTAGAAATTGGTTGAGGTTTTTCCTTTGAGAAATGAAGAACTAACACTGTTCAGAATGAGGGTAGAGGGAAGTGTACTCTTTGTTAGAGGCGCATGACCTGAAAGCACGCTCCACTTTGTTTTCCTCCGGTATTGAACACAGCATATCCCGTCTTCAATTTTATCGATTATTTACGCTAAAAAATACCTAAAGTTGTATTACAAAAGTAGTTTGAAATGTTTGGACAAAGCTTACAGGTAACTTTTGAGATTTTTTAGTCACGTTGCGCAAGTTGGAACCGGTGTTTTTCTTGATGAAACGCGGCAAATATATGGACATTTTGGATATATATCGATGGAATTAATCGAACAAAAGGACCATTTGTGATGTTTATGGGACATATTGGAGTGCCAACAGAAGAATCTCGTCAAAGGTAAGGCATGAATTATATTTTTATTTCTGCGTTTTGTGTCGCACCTGGAGGGTTGAAATATGATGGTCTGTGTTTGTTTGCTTGGGTGCTATCCTCAGATAATAGCATCGTTTGCTTTCGCCGTAAAGCATTTTTGAAATCTGACACGTTGGGTGGATTCCCAACAAGTGTAGTTTTAATTTGGTATATTGAATATGTGATTTCATCAAAGTAACATTTTTATAGTAATTTATTTGAATTTGGTGCACTGCATTTTCACTGGATGTTGGCCAGTTGGGACACTAGCGTCCCACATATCCCAGAGAGGTTTTAAGGAAAGAAATTCCACAAATTAACTTTTAACTTCTCTGCGCTACGGATCCCTTTTACGGGATCATTTTCCTAAACAACCGCTGAATTGCAGGGCGCAAAATATTACAAAAAATATTTATAATCATGCAATCACAAGTGAAATATACCAAAACACAGTTTAGCTTGTTGTTAATCCACCTATCGTGTCAGATTTTGAAAATATGCTTTACAGAGAAAGAAATCCAAGCTTTTGTGAGTGTATCAATCAATGCTAGAACAGCTAGCCCCAAATTAGCATGGTCACGAAAGTCAGAAAAGCAATAAAATGAATCGCTTACCTTTGATAATCTTCGGATGTTTGCACTCACGAGACTCCCAGTTACACAACAAATGTTCTTTTTGTTCGATAAATATTACTTTTATAACAAAAAAACGCCATTTGGGTTGCGCGTTATGTTCAGAAAACCAAAGCCTCGTTCGACGAAAATTCCAAAAAGTATCCGTAATGGTCGTAGAAACATGTCAAATGTTTTTTATAATCAATCCTCAGGTGGTTGTTTTTAACAAACATAATCGATAATATTTCAACCGGACCGTAACCTACTCAATAAGAGAGAAAAATAAAATGGAGAGCTACCCTCTCGCGCGCAGGAACTAATCTGAGGACACCTGACTACTTTTGAAAAATCTCGCTCATTTTTCAAAACAAAAACCTGAAACTATGTCTAAAGCCTGGTCACAGCCTGAGGAAGCCATTGGAAAAGGAATCTGATTGATACCCCTTTAAATGGAAGAAAGACGGGCCAGGAAACACAGATTAAAAAAATAATAATCACTTCCGGGTTAGATTTTCAGGTTTTCGCCTGCAGAATCAGTTTTGTTATACTCACAGACAATATTGTGACAGTTTATGAAACTTTGGAGTGTTTTCTATCCTAATCTGTAAATTATATGCATATTCTACAATCTGGACCTGAGAAATAGTCCGTTTACCTTGGGAACGTTATTTATCTGACCCCTAGCGTCAAGAGGTTAAAAAGGCATACCTGTTAAGATGGTTCTGGAGAGGATGGCTGCCGTTTCATGGGCTCTTAACCAAAAGTGATATTTTGTTTTTAAAACATTTTTAGTAACTTATTTTGTACATAATGTTGCTGCTACTGTCTCTTATGCCTGAAAAGAGCTTCTGGAAATCAATTACTCATCTTGAACTGGACGAAGAATTTCTCCTTAATGAGTCGGACGAGAGGGATTTACTGCAGACACCTGAACAGGCCCTCATCCCCGTCATTTGCAGGAGAAAGAGGCAGAAAATATATCTCAGAAAGAAATTGGGGTGCCTTGTGAGGATCCGCCGACGAGTGGCTAATCTACCCTTGCCATCCATACTACTGGCCAACGTACAATCGCTGGAAATAAATTGGACGAGCTAAAAGCACATATCCTACCAACGGGACATTAAAAACTGTAATATCTTATGTTTCAACGAGTCGTGGCTGAACGACGACATGAATAACATACAGCTGGCGGGTCATCCCCACGGTGACCGTACGTACATATCCCAACCAGAAGCCTTGGATTACAGGCAAAATCCCCATTGAGCTAAAAGCTAGAGCTGCTATTTTCAAGGAGCGGGACACTAATCCGGATGCCTATAAGAAATCCCTCTATGCCCTCAGACGATCCACCAAACAAGCAAAGAGTCAATACAGGATTAAGATTGAATCCTACTACACCGGCTCTGACCCTCGTCGGATATGGCAGGGCTTGAAAACTATTACGGACTACAAATTGAAGCCCAGACGCGAGCTGCCCAGTAACGCGAGTCCACCAGACAAGCTAAATGCCTTTATGCTCGCTTCGAGGCAAGCAACACTGAAGCATGCACGAGAGCACCAGCTGTTCTAGATGACTGTGTGATAATGCTCTCAGTAGCCAATGTGAGCAAGACCATTAAACACGTCAACATTCACAAAGCCACGGGGCCAGATGGATTACCAGGACGTGTACTCAAGGCATGCACAGACCAACTGGCAAGTGTCTTCACTGACATTTTCAACCTCTCCCTGACTGAGTCTGTAATACCTACATGTTTTAAGCAGACCACCATAGTCCCTGTGCTCAACGAAGCGAAGATAACCTGCCTAAATGATTACCGCCTGTAGCACTCAAGACGGTAGCCACGAAGTGCTTTGAAAGGCTGGTCATGGCTCACATCAACAGCATACTCCCGGATACCCTTGATACACTCCAATTCACATACCGCCCCAACAGATCCACAGATGACGCAATCTCAATCCCACTCCACACTGCCGTTTCCCACCTGGACAAAAGGAACACCTATGTGAGAATGCTGTTCATTGACTACAGCTCAGCGTTCAACACCATAGTGCTACGGCGGTCATCACTAAGCTAAGGACCCTGGGACTAAACACCTCCCTCTGCAACTGGATTTTGGACTTCCTGACGGGTCGCGCCCCAGGTGGTAAGTGTAGGCAACAACTTGTCTGCCACGCTGATCCTCAACACTGGGGCCCCTCAGGGGTGTGTACTTAGTTACCCCCATTATCCCTGTTCACTCATGACTGCATGGCCAGGCACAACTCCAACACCATCATTAAGTTTGCCTATGACAACAGTGGTAGGCCTGATCACCAACAACAACGAGACAGCATATAGGGAGGAGGTCAGAGACCTGACCGTGTGGTGCCAGGACAACAACCTCCCCCTCAACATGATCAAGACTAAGGAGATGATTGTGGACTACAGGAAAAGGAGGACCAAGCACTCCCCCATTCTCATTGATGGGGCTGTAGTGGAGCAGGTTGAGAGCTTCAAGTTCCTTGGTGTTCACAAACCAACAATCTAACATGGTCCAAGCACACCAAGACAGTCGTGAAAAGGGCACGACAAAACCTATTCCCCCTCAGGAGACAAAAGATTTGTCATGGGTCCTCAGATCCTCAAAAGGTTCTACAGCTGCACCGTTGAGAGCATCCTGACTGGTATGGCAACTGCTCGGCCTCCGACCGCAAGGCACTACAGAGGGTAGTGCGTACGGCCCAGTACATCACTGGGGCGAAGCTTCCTGCCATCCAGGACCTCTATACCAGGCAGTGTCAGAGGAAAGTCCTAAAAATTGTCAGACTCCAGCCACCCTAGTCATAGACTGTTCTCTCTGCTACTACACGGCAAGCGGTACTGGAGTGCCAAGTCTAGGTCCAAGAGGCTTCTAAACAGCTTCTACCCCCAAGCAATGAGACTACTGAACATCTAATCAAATGGCTACCCAGACTACTTGCATTGCCCCCCCCCCCCCCCCCCCCATTTACACTGCTGCTACTCTGTTATCTATCAATCAATTTTATTTTTTATATTTTTTATATAGCCCTTCGTACATCAGCTAATATCTCGAAGTG
Source organism: Salvelinus namaycush (assembly GCF_016432855.1). Classification (NCBI taxonomy): domain Eukaryota; kingdom Metazoa; phylum Chordata; class Actinopteri; order Salmoniformes; family Salmonidae; genus Salvelinus; species Salvelinus namaycush. Next base: position 67,637,225 of record NC_052309.1, on the reverse strand, counting down.
CTGTACAGAAACCCAGCCTAAAACCCCAAACAGCTAGTAATGCAGGTGTAGAAGCACTTATCTATGCATAAGTCACTTTAATAACTCATGTATATATTACCTCGACTAACCGGTGCCTCTGCACATTGACTCTGTACCCCCTGTATATATCCTCGCTAATGTTATTTTACTGCGCTCTTTAATTTGTTACTTTATTTAACTTCTTATGGCTGCAAGCCCGAAGCCGGGCACAATATGACAACAGCCACTTCAAGTGCAGGGCGCGAAATTCAAAATATATATTTTTAGAAATATTTAACTTTCACACATTAACAAGTCCAATACAGCATTTGAAAGATAAACATCTTGTGAATCCAGCCAACATGTCCGATTTTTAAAATGTTTTACAGCGAAAACACCACGTATATTTATGTTAGCTCACCACCAAATACAAATAAGGACAGACATTTTTCACAGCACAGGTAGCATGCACAAAGCCAACCTAACTAACCAAGAACCAACCAAACTAACCAAGAAACAACTTCATCAGATGACAGTCTTATAACATGTTATTCAATAAATCTATGTTTTGTTCGAAAAATGTGCATATTTGAGCTATAAATCAGTTTTACATTGCAGCTACCATCACAGCTACCGTCAGAAATGGCACCGAAGCAGCCAGAGTAATTACAGACACCAACGTCAAATACCTAAATACTCATCATAAAACATTTCTGAAAAATACATGGTGTACAGCAAATGAAAGACAGGCATCTTGTGATTCCAGCCAATATTTCCGATTTCTTAAGTGTTTTACAGCGAAAACACGCATTATATTAGCTTACCACAATAGCCAGAAACACAAGCCATTCCCCAGCAGCAAAAGTTAGCGATCGTAACAAACCAGCAAAAGATATATAATTTTTGACTAACCTTGATAAGCTTCATCAGATGACAGTCCTATAACATCAGGTTATACATACACTTATGTTTTGTTCGAAAATGTGCATATTTAGAGCTGAAATCAGTGGTTATACATTGTGCTAACATAGCATCTTTTTCCCACAACGTCCGGATATTTTTCTGGCACTCACATATTCTGACCAAATAACTATTCATAAACATAACTAAAAAATACATGTTGTATAGGAAATGATAGATACACTAGTTCTTAATGCAATCGCCGTGTTAGAATTCTAAAAATAACTTCATTACGATATGCAGTTTACGTTATGGCGAGAGCGTGCCCAAAACCTGGCCGCAACCTACTAGTACAACATGTTCGACAGATATATGAAATAACATCATAAAATGGGTCCTACTTTTGATGATCTTTCATCAGAATGTTGTACAAGGGGTCCTTTGTCGGGAACAATCGTTGTTTGGATTTAGAATGTCCTCTTCTCCAGTCAATTAGCACGGAAAGCTAGCAAAGTGGCGCTAAGCTCTCCTTCGTGAACAAACGCAGACAACGCAACACGCCTAACGTTCCGAAAAAATTTCAATAATCTAATAAAACTATATTGAAAAAACATACTTTACGATGATATTGTCACATGTATCAAATAAAATCAAAGCCGGAGATATTAGTCGTCTATAACGACAGCTGTACAGAAGGCAAAACCAGGTCCCTTCGCGCGCTCTCCAGAAAACAGGAAACTGGTGACACGTCATACAAAGAGCATTTATTCGAGCCCAGATCAAGTTATACACTCAATTTCTTCTCTCACTGCCTGTCGACATCTAGTGGAAGACGTATGAAGTGCATGTATTCTAATAAATATCAAGGACCTTTATAGGCAGCCCCTAGAAGAGAGCATCGATTTCAGATTTTCCACTTCCTGTCAGGAAGTTTGCTGCAAAATGAGTTCTGTTTTACTCACAGATATAATTCAAACGGTTTTAGAAACTAGAGAGTGTTTTCTATCCAATAGTAATAATAATATGCATATTGTACGAGCAAGAATTGAGTACGAGGCCGTTTGAAATGGGCACCTTTTATCCGGCTACTCAATACTGCCCCTGCAGCCCAAACAGGTTAAAGGATTTTTCTTAACTGCATTTTTCGGGGCTTATAAGGAAGCATTTCACTGTAAGGTCTTCACCTGTTGTAGTCGGCGCATGTGACAAATACAATTTTATTTGAATTGAAATGTATTCCAGGTGACTACCTCATGAAGCTGGTTGAGAGAATGCCAAGTGTGTGCAAAGCTGTCAAGGCAAAGGGTGGCTATTTTGAGGAATCTCACAAAATATTTAGATTTGTTTAACATTTTTTGGTTACTACTACATTCCATATTTGTTATTTCATAGTTTAGATATGTTATAGTTTTATTCTACAATATAGAAAATAGTAAAAATAAAGAAACCTTTGAATGAATAGGTGTCCAAACTTTTGACTGGTAGTGTACATGTACTGACACACACAAACACAAAATCATGCACACACACACAATGTCAACCATGGCATATGAATCCTACCTGAGTCATTGTCACGCATTGAATGCAGGAGTGAAGAGCAGAGAAGGGTTGTTGTGCCCAGTGCAGGTTTGACTTGGTCCTACCAGCTCAGTTTAATCTTCCATACCCCTATGCTACTGATTAAAATACCATCACTGAGTCGACGCACACAGCCCATTAGTGCCAACGGTTTTATAGGAGAATGGAAGAGAAACGTCCTGTTAAGCGGAGTGACACAGGGAAACCCAAGAGCAGACCCAGATGAGGAAACAGGGATGAATGAACCAAAATATTTGTTGCACAGAGAGATATGGAGTGCAGTAACTGCAATGAGGATAAATAGTGTCAGGCAGGGAAACAGGCACAGCAGAGTAACAGGATCTTGAGTAATAATAAATAGCTAGAATCATGAACTGACTGAGCAGAGTGGCTGAGTATTTGTAGAGGTCTTGATTATGGAATGAGTTGCAGCTGGTAGGGATCTGCTCTGACTCCAGCACACCTGTCTCCAACCACAGAGAGGGAGAGAGAGAACAGGGGGAGTAACTGCAGGTCAAGAAAACACCGGATGAACACCAGAGGGCGTAGCAGGAGCAGATGTGACAGTACCCCCCTCCACGGACGCCACCTGGCGCACAGCCCAGCTTGTCTGGGTGTGAGGTATGAAAATCCTGTAAGAGGGAGGGATCCAGAATGTGACGACAGGGCACCCAGCAGGGCTTCTCAGGCCCATATCCCTCCCAGTCCACCAGATGCTGCCAACCGCAGCCCCGACGGCGTACATCCAAAAGCCGCCGAATAGTATAGGCAGGATGGTCATGGATGAGCCGAGGAGGTGGAGGAGCAGCTGCAGGAGGGGACAGGAGCAGCCTGGTTTAATTAAGGATACATGGAAGGTGGGATGAATTTTGAGAGAGTCTGGGAGTTTCAGATGAACAGCAGAGGGGTTTATGACACAATCAATCTTAAAGGGGCCAATGAATCGGGGAGCTAGTTTTTTGGAAACCACTTTCAGGGGCAAGTCCTTAGATGAAAGCCATACCTTTTGACCTGGAGTGTAGACTGGGGCTGAAGCACGTCGACAGTTAGCTTGAGATTGGGTCCTGGTGGAGGCACAAAGGGCAGCCCGGGCCCTCCCCCAGGTGCGACAACAGCGCATGTGATCCTGGACTGAGGGCACCGCTACTTTGACCTCTTTGGCAGGGTACAAGAGAGGTTGGTAACTCAGAGCCACACTCAAAGGGAGACATACCTGATGAGGCGTTGATGAGGGTGTTGTGGGCATATTCCACCCAGGGTAGCTGGGCACTCCAGGAGGAAGGGTTAGCCGAATTCACACAGCATCTTTCAGTTTCCAACTCCTGGTTGGCCCGCTCGGTCTGGCTGTTGGTCTGGGGGTGATATCCAGACGAAAGGCTGACCTTAATACCCAGAGCCGTGCAGAAGGCTCTCCATACCTGGGGTGTAAACTAGGGTCCTCTGTCAGAAACAATGCCACTAGGGATGCCATGCAGCTGCAAAACATGGGATACCAGCAGGTCCACAGGTCCACAGTCTCCCGGGAGGAAGGAAGCTTGGAGAGCTTTGACATTTAAAAAAAAAAAAATGTCAATAATAGTTAGGATGACTGAGTTACCATTCGATGGGGGAAGGCCAGTGACGAAGTCCAAAGCTATGTGTGACCAGGGGCGACTGGGTATGGGAAGAGGATGAAGCAGACCAGGTGTAGGTTTGGTGGAGGTTTTGTTCCGAGCACGCTGAGATGAATTCCCAAGCGTCTCTCCATGGTGGGTCACCAAAATCGCTGACGCAGGAAGGCGACAGTCCGGTTCATGCCAGGGTTACAGGTGAGGTGAGTAGAATGGGCCCATTGAAGATCAGAACGAACTGAATCTGGCACAAACAGAGCCTTACAAGGACCGTTTCTAGGATCAGGCTGGTTCAGCTGAGCCTGACGAACACGGGACTCAATCTCCCAGGAGACAGCAGCAACGATGCTGGAGGATGGCATAATGTTTCTAGCTTGGAACTTGTGTTGTCTGCGGTGAACTGACGGGAGAGGGCGTCAGGCTTGGTATTCTTAGATCCGGGGCGATAAGTGAGTGTGAAGTTCAATCTTCCAAAAAACAATGCCCACCTGGCCTGCCGAGAGTTCAGACGATTGGCGGTCTGGATGTAGACTAGATTTTTGTGATCCGTCCACACAATGAAGGGAAGGACCGAACCCTCTAACCAGTGACGCCACTCCTCAAGAGCCAGCTTAACAACCAGGAGTTCCCGGTTACCCATGTCAATTTCTCTGCAGGTAAGAGCTTGCGGGACAAGAAGGCACAAGGATGGAGCTTCTGATGAACTGGAGTTCTGGGTAAGGATTGGAGCAGAAGTGAAGTGGTGCTTGAGTTCCCAGAACGCTGCCTCTGCCTCAGGGGACCAGTGGAATGGAGTGGAGGTCAGAGTGGTGAGAGAAGCTGCCAAACGACTGTAGTCACGGATGAATCATCTATAAAAATGGTCAAACCCCAGGAAATGCTCTAACTGCTTCAGATTAGCAGGTACAGGCCACTCTGTGACTGCCCTAACCTTGGCAGGGTCCATTCGTAGCTGTCCTTGCGCAATAATGTAACCCAAGAAGGACACAGAGGAAACATGAAACTCACATTTCTCCACCTTAACAGCTTATTCTCCAACAGCCTTTGGAGAACGTGTTGCTTGTGAGCCTCAAGGTCCTTCAAAAAAAATAAGAATGTCATCCACATAGACAAAAACAAAACACCCAATGACATCTTTCAGGACATCATTAACAAGGCTCTGAAAAAGAGCAGGGGCGTTAGTGAGACCAAAATGCATGACCAAATACTCAAAATGTCCAAGTGGTGTGTTGAACGCCGGTTTCCACTCATCCCCTTCTCTGATGCGGACAAGATGGTAGGCATTCCGGAGGTCAAGTTTAGTAAACACTGTGGCCCCATGGAGGGGGGCAAAAGCAGCACTGATGAGTGGCAAGGGATACTTGTTCTTGACAGCGATACTATTCAACCCACGGAAGTCTATGCATGGCCTCAGTGACCCATCCTTCTTCTTGATGAAAAAAACCCAGCACCCACTGGAGAGGAAGGCCTGATATGTCCGACAGCCAGTGAGTCCTGGATGTATTCCTCCATGGCTTCTTGCTCGGGGCGAGAGAGGTTATACAACCTGCTACTAGGGAGAGGAGCTCCAGGCTGAAGCTCGATAGCACAGTCGTACGGTCGATGAGGCGGCAGAGATGGGGTGTGTTGCTTACTGAATACAGGAGCTAGACCGTGATATTCTGGAGGAACAGAAGACAGGTCTGGGGGCTCTGGAATGGACTGGGGTGCAGACAAGGCAGGAGGAAGGGCAGAATGTAGACAATTAGAATGACCAAATGTACTCCAAGTAGTTACCCTTCCGGTGGACTAGTCAATCTGTAGGTTGTGTAGCTTTAACCATGGATGGCCCAGAACCAGAGGTGAGTGAGAACAGTCGATTATGTGGAAACGAATCTTTTCCTGGTGATTTCCAGAGAGACGCAGGATAACAGGAACAGTAGCTTTCCATTGAGAGCGTTGGCATCCAGAGGTGAATCGAGCGAAACAATGTCCAGACCCAACTGATTAACGACCCCTCGGTCCAGAAAGCTCGTTGGCACCTGAATCGATGAAAGCAGGCAGAGGAAAAGCCTGGCTCTGCCACACAAGGTTGGCCTCAAGCAGGGGTCTGGGAAATGATGGGCAGGCGATTTGGCTCAACAGTATATGCCCCACTACTGTTGAGCCCCCTCTTGCTGGACACAGGGAACAAGTGGAGACCCGGTGACCAACCTGGCCACAATACAGACAGCTCCTAGTACTGATACGCCGCTGCCTCTCCTCTGGAGATAGACGGGTCCGGCCGACCTGCATGGGTTCAGGATTAGAACATGCCTGGAGATGTGATGCAGTCGGAGAAAGTGAGCAAGGCACTGAAGCAGATGTTATGGGACATGCAACCCTACCTCCCCTATCCCTCCAATGCTCACGGAGATGGTTGTCAATGCGGATAGTGAGAGAAATTAGTTTGTCAAGTCCATCAGGCTCCTCTCTGGACACCAACTCGTCCTTGAGGGTCTCAGTGAGTGCGTTCCGGAATGCTCCCTGAAGGGCCTTGTCATTCCAGCCGCTCTCTACGGCGAGGGTGCGGAACTCATGCCATTTCAGCCACACTCTGGGAGCCTTGATGAAGGGACAGAAATTGTTTAGCAGCATCCTTTCCACAGACCGGGTGGTCGAAGACCTTCCTCATCTCATCTGTGAATCCACTGTAGGAGAAGTAGATAGGTGACTGTCTCTCCCACACCACAGTGGCCCAGGAAAGTGCTGCTCCCCGAAGGCAGCCAATCAAAAATAAATATTGGCTCATTCACTAGCATAAGAGTAGGGCTGTTGCTCAAATTCTAGTTAACATTGCACAAGAAAGGCTCTGCAAGCGCCAAGATTACCATCATAGCGCTCAGGAGTCGGAACAAAAGGTTCCCGGGGCGGAAAAGAGGGACTTGAGATTGGTTGTGAACTCTGGGCGGAGTTTCGGACCTGTAGGTCAGACAGGCTCTGTGAAAATTCTTTGATGTTCTCCAGCAGGGTTTTCAGGGCTTGGTCATGTTGCTCAAGAAGGGTGCCTTGACCAACAAGAATTTGGTGAAGAGTAGTGGAGTCTGCTGGGTTCATCTCTTGGCCAGATCGTACTGTTAAGCGGAGCGACACAGGGGAACCCAAGAGCAGACCCAGATGAGGAAACAGGGATGAATGAACCAAAATATTTATTGTTGCACAGAGAGATATGGAGTGCAGATCCGGGGTAGCTCGGATGAGTTGCAGAAAAAACAGATGTGGAGACTGAGGTTGGAGTTGGCTGAGTAGAACAGGGTAAACAGGTCCTGAGGGGAATCCAAGGTACTGATGGTGAGTACAATCCAGAGCAATGTAGTTGGGTGGTGAGATGTGGAACAGGAGACAGGAGCCAGAGCAGTAACTGCAATGAGAGGATAAACAGTGTCAGTCAGGGAACCAGGCACAGCAGAGTAACAGGATCTTGTGTAATAATAAATGGCTAGAATCATGAACTGACTGAGCAGAGTTTACGATCTGGCAGAGTGGAAGTGGCAGGACAGTATTTGTAGAGGTCTTGATTATGGAACAAGTTGCAGCTGGTAGGGATCTGCTCTGACTCTAGCACACCTGTCTCCAACCACACAATCACACAGAGAGGGAGCGGGAGAGAGAGTGTACAGGGGGAGTAACTGCAGGTCAAGAAGACACCGGATGAACACCAGAGGGCGTAGCAGGGAGCAGATGTGACACATCCAAGGGGGAGGTGTGAAAGTCACATAAATCAAAGTAGGTTCAAAACGCTCTCATTTTCCGCTCACCATCACTACAGCTCTACACACACACATGTACACACACACGTGCACACACACACACACACACACACACACACACACACACACACACACACACACACACACACACACACACACACACACACACACACACTGCTGCTGAGGGGAGGGTGGCTTATAATAATGTCTGGAATGGAGTCAATGGAGTGGTATCAACCACATGGAAACCATATGTTTGATGTGTTTGATTCCATTCCATTGACTCCATTCCAGCCATTATTATGAGCCGTCCTCCCCTCAGCAGCCTCCACTGATGCACACACACACACTTACCCTAATCAGCATGTATCTAACCCACCTTCAGTTCAAATAAGGTCTCCATTTAATTTAACCTTAGTTTAACCAGGTGAGTCAGTCAAGCACCTTCTTATTGATAATGACGGCCTGGCTCTCTTGAAGCTTAAGAGCTGTAATATTTCCCCTGTGCTTGTAGGCTCTGTGGGGGACAGGGAGTCCCGTGGGGACACATACCGGCTGTAGCCCCACCTGTGGAGCCCATGAGTGGCCCTGTGACAGCTCATCAACAGCCCACGTCTGTGTACCAAATGGCACCCTATTCCAATATAGTGGACTACCTTTGACCAGGGCCCACTCTGGTGCACTATATATGGAATAGGGTGCCATTTGGGATGCACTCCTGCCCTACAGAGCTGCTGAGAGGCCAGAAACAGTGGGACTGATACTTAAGGATACTGAACAATGGCTGCAACTGAGGAGAGTTGGAGTGGGGGGGGGGGGGGGGGGGGGTAAAGGAGTAATCTCACATGCTGTGGTCCAGTATAAAAGCCTACATGTGAAGGTCACAGATGATCTTATGTAACTACTGAAGTGGGGCGATTGAAAGACTGGAAAATTACAAGTGGCTGTGTGTTATGTCATCTGGCCTTTCCCACCGTCATCCGCCCTGCTGCCACCGTCACCCAGCCGGATGTGTGTGTGTATGAGAAATGCCAGGTGTGTGTCTGTGTGTTTGACCCGTATACGGTGCATATTATTCTTTGGAAATGGCATGAGTGCATAATCACTGTGCATTGATGCCTGTCACAGTAGCTGTTACTCACCCTGACCCCTCTATGCGTTTATAGCTGTATATACTCACCTTCTCTATAATCGATGGTGACCTTTTCCTGGAAGCAACTTGACGCCATTCATTGGTCCATTACAGGAAGTCATTAATCACTCTAGCAGCCCTAGTAGTCTACAGGTAGGAGTGACGGTAAAGAGGTTAAGGGTTAAACGTCACCGTCTCTTCATTAACATGGGGAGGCCAGTTGTGATGTCAGTAAGAGCTGAGTCACTCTCACACACACTCTGAGGGTCCAGACACACACACACACACACACACACACACACACACACACACACACATACTGTATAAATCCTTTTATTATACCATAATGACCTCAATTATCCAGCAACACCCTTTCAGCTCTAGGGCAAAAACACATACGCTTGCTCTATCCCCCAGTCTCTCTCGTTCTCTCATTCTCTCTCTCTCTCTCTCTCTCTCTCTCTCTCTCTCTCTCTCTCTCTCTCTCTCTCTCCTCTCATTCTCTCTCTCTCTGACTTGATTCTCTCTCTCATTCTCTCTCTCTCTGACTTGATTCTCTCTCTCATTCTCTCTCTCTCTGACTTGATTCTCTCTCTCATTCTCTCTCTCTCTCTCTCTCTCATTCTCTCTCTCTCTCTCTCTCTCTCTCTCTCTCTCTGCGTGTGTGTGCCACTTGCTTTCTCTACCTTTTTGAGCTCCCTTGACATTTGTTATTTTAATTTATCTCGCTCCGTCTACCTCACTGTTCTTTTCTCTCTCCTCTCTCTTCCTCTAAAGAACAGCGACATCTCAGAGCTCACACCAGAGCCCTAGGAAGATACCTGGATTGGTACTATGAGAGTCACACCAGAGTCCTCTACATACCTGGATTGGTACTATGAGAGTCACACCAGAGTCCTCTACATACCTGGATTGGTACTATGTATAAGACCACGAAGCATCCCAGTATAGTAGCTGGGACATGGGCCTGGTTAACATCTGGTCTGCTGTGCTCTGTCTTACCCACTCTTCCACCACTACCTCTGGCAGGCGGGCAGGCGAGGGGGTTGGTTTTACCCAGCAGAGATATCAGGTGTCAGCCAGGCTGACCAGCAGCAGCAGCCACAGCAACAACCAGGGCCTCTCACCATGTCAGTGGAGAGAGATGGAGACGTAGGGGGTCACACAGTGAGGGAGCCCTGCTGGGATGTCTCCCACCGAGGGAGTGGAGAGACGTCATTCAAGCTGAGCGCCATAATGAGATTACAGAACCCGGTGGGCACAGCCCGGTGATGTGTGGAAAGGGAAGAGAGATGGGTGAGAGAGAAAGAGGAAAACGATAGGAGAGAGGGGGAGGTTGGGAGAGAAGGTCGTAAAGAAACACAGGAGGGGGGTTGAGGATAATGTCATGTCACTGTCAAGGAATGAAGAATGATATGTGGGGTGAACAGCATAAAGGTAGGAGAGGATGAAGTGGAATTGGAAGTGGGGGATGAGAGAGAGTGAGAGCGAGGGATAGAGGGGAAGTGAGGAGAGATATACAGAACATTCATGAGGAGATTATGATGTGTTGTGTGGCCCACCAAGCCTGTGCTTTGGCAACAGTGACCTGCTTGCTTTGACGCACAGCTCCCAGACCCGGGAGGTTTTCCAAATGGAACCCTATTCCCTCTATAGTGTACTACTTTTGACCAGAGTTTTGACTGGGGCACATGGGGCTCTGGTCAAACGTAGTGCTCTACTGTATGTAGGGAATAGGGTGCCATTTGGGACGAAGACCCTGTCTGCCCTGGATAACTAGAGGAATGAGATCCACAGGGTCAAACACAAACACATCCAGAGAGCAACTTCATGGAAAATAGAGAAGTGCTACTGATGTTGTGTGACACCATAAACAGAGAGGAGCAAAGGTTCAGGCTATGGCCAAGGTTGGCTGGTCTAGATCTAGAGAGGATCCACTGGTAACAAACTGGTTAAATCAACATCGTTTCAACTTCATTTGTCAACGTATTGTGACCTGTTGTCTACGTGGAAAATACATTGGATTTGAAAAAAGTCGTCAGCGTAAACTGTTGTTTTGAAGGTGAGATTTCAACCACAGGATTATGTGATCATGGTAACCAATATTCAACATAGACAAACCTTGTATAAAATATGTTTAATTTTCACCTTTGAAACAACGTCATCTTCGACGTAATATCCACTATAAGATAGAAAGCAGTAGTCTGGGCAGCACCTCCTGCTGGAGAGCACCTTAGAGGCTGCTGTCCTATGAACATGGACTTGAAATCACTGGCCACTTTAACCAAGGAACACTAGTCATTTAAATAATGTTTACATATTTTGCATTACTCATCTTATATGTATATACTGTATTCTATACTTTTCTACTGTACCTTAGTCTATGCCGCTCTGACATTGCTTGTCCAAATATTTATACATTCTTAATTCCATTCTTACTTTAGATTGGTGTGTATTGTTGTGAAATTGTTAGATATTACTGCACTGTTGGAGCTCGAAACGCAAGCATTTCGCTACGTCCGCAATAACATCTGCATGTGACCAATAACATTGGATTTGATTTGATTTACAGCTATCTCGTAGTTCTCCCATCCAGACTTTTTTAACCAAGCCCAACACTGCATAGCTTTAATAGTTGTTCACTGTCTATTACCAATGTGCGCTAGTAATAACTATGTCAGATTCACTTCTCCATTCAACCAAAAATAAACTTTAAAGAATAGAGATGAAGTCAAATCAAACTGTATTTTGATTTTTGGTTGAAATGAAAACGGGAATCCAACATATCAATTGTTAATGAATTTGTAGACAAGCTGGAATTAAAGCCAAGCTCAGTGGCACCGATGGGGCTATCCATGCAGAAGATACATCTCCTTCTAAAGTTGATATTGGGTTGCGTTGTCTACCGAACACAATTCAATATTACTTTTGTACGACAGCAAATAGCCAAATGTAAAGGCTATCTTACCAACTAATGTAACACTATTTCTTCAACCTTAAAATGAGTGGCCACATTGAGGTTACTGTAACAATAAATGTCTTCTTATGTAATCATAGAAAGCGTGTATGTTCAGGTTTGCAGGTCTGTGGAAACCTTCCCAATTGCTGTAATAATCTGCATAGACTCTCAAACAGCATTGATCCCTTGTACTATGTACTTTAATGTAATCTCAACTAACTGCAGTCCAGGTCATTTGGTCATGCTGTTAGATCAAACACAGTGATAACACATTCACTTGTTGTAGAAATAAACAAAACATCTAACATTGTATTCCCATTTGAACTTGAATGTGCTTTAAAACGGTTGGAGGCGCAGTGATAAGACATACAACTAAACCAAATATCAGACATTGATCTTTTCCTTGGAATTTGGTTGTAATTTTAGATCAGGGGTTCTCAAACCTTTTGGGGCCAGGGACCTCTTTTGTGTTAGCAAATTCATCAGAGACCCGTTCGTAATCAGAACACAACTCGAGTGCGTTAACAACAGCCTACAAAAGGTTTTACTATGACGTCTGCAGTACATGGCTGGATGAACCAAGTCTCGGGCCCAGGGAAAGAACATTTAGAAGGCCTGCTTCTTGACATCAGAGGGAACGTTCAGCAGTTTTCAATCTAATTTCCTGTAATTCTACACATTTTGTCATTGGACAGATATTTGTTTTTACTGTTGCAGCTCTAAAGCTAATATCCTGCAATTCAACACAGAGAGACAACTTTGCAGTTTTAAATTACAGTGCATTTATGTCAAATAAAAACAATTTGGGGGGGGAATAGTACTGAATAGAAAAATGTACAATTGGTGGAGTACTGTGGATACCAATAACACTGTGTCTCCCAAGCCTATGTTGCCCAGTATTAAGAACATACATTGTAAGCATTTCACTGTTAGTCTACACCTGTTGTTTACGAAGCACGTGACAAATAAAATTGGATTTGATTTGATTGATTTGATTGTAGATTCATAATTTTACATTGTGTTGTTTTACATACGCTTAACTTATTCCACAGATCCTTGGCCAAAAGTCATTTAATCTGTTGTTAGTAATATCCCCCCCTCCAAAAAAATGATGTTAAAAAAAAAAAGAACCTCTGTTTTAGATTTTTTTTTTAAATACTATTGATAACACATTGGGAATTCAACAAACCTTTGGCTGTCTTTTTGAGTGGGTGAAAATAGGTTGGAATCTCATTAATCAACGTGCTAAATATTACCCAATTGTGTGCCCAGTGAGGAGACTTGTCATGAACTTCTCTGTTTGACTTTCCAGGATTCCATCCTTATAAGTAGTGCACTATTCATCTGACCTGAATGCATGTATCCAAAACAACTTACCACAGCTAGTTTGCAAACTGTTTTCTGCTTGATCTATTTTAGACTGTGGGAGACTGTGTTTGCGAGTCAATGCACTGTGAGTGTTGTTGCCAAACCTTCACAGTGGGGTTCTACCTGGAATTAAAACGACGGAACAGAACGCCCCATAAACTGTTCTCCTTGACCCTCTCTCTGCATTCCTTCCATTGTCAAATGAATGAACCTTGTACTGTAGCTTAAGAATGCCAGTGTTGACAGAATGAGAGAGCCGTCTGCAGTGTACTGTGAGCACCCAGTTAGAGTGGGTAGCAGGTCACCCATTGGGACAGAGAGTGTACATATAGTCATTTTATCTTTATTTAACTAGGGAAGTCAGTTAAGAACAAATTCTTATTTACAATGACAGCCTGCTGGGAACAGTGGTTTAACTGCTTTGTTCAGGGGCAGAACAACAGAGTTTTACCTTATCATCTCAGAGATTTGATCCAGCAAGTAATACCTACTATAGGGCCCTCACTAGAAACATTTTTTGATCAATTAGTCGCATGTTTTTGTTTCTACATGTTTTTGTTTGCAGATATGCAAATGTGAATTTATGCTCACAGACTTGTTTGCTTGAGTGACATAGTTTTGCATCAAACTACTGTTCTGCAGTGAATACCCACAGGCACATACATATTGATTGGTAAACTATGTTTGTACCATATAATGTATATATCAACCATGTACTAAGTACATGACTAAAGTAGACTAAAGTAGACTAAAGTAGAGTTCAGAGTGATACTGATTTCTCTCGGGGGGTTGCTCTGTTAAGTGGGCTAAATCGGGGTCACACAGAGAGTGTCTATATATACAGTGGGGAGAACAAGTATTTGATACAGTGCCGATTTTGCAGGTTTTTCTACTTACAAAGCATGTAGAGGTCTGTAATTTTTATCATAGGTACATTTCAACTGTGAGAGACGGAATCTAAAACAAAAATCCAGAAAATCACATTATATTATTTTTAAGTAATTCATTTTCACCTCTTGTTGACCCCTAAACTCTGACCCCTGGCCTTCCCCAGCAGTACTCAGACTTGACTCCTTGCCTGGAGTCAAATTAGGAGAACTGGACACATTACAAGCGCTGATGAGATCTTACACCCAAAAAAACAAATACCAGATTCTCTTCTTCTCTCTTGTGTGTGTCTAGATCCGGCGCCGGCGGCCTACACCTGCAACGCTGTTCAGAGTGGCAGACCAGTGTTCTCCTGAGGATGATCAGTCCACCCATCAGGTAACAGAGCGCCCCTAGTGCCTCAGATGATAACTGCATGTCACCCTATAGTCATGTGAATGGTTGTGTTATTTCAAAACTGTAGGCTACATTCAACTTGTTCTTCCTTCCACAGTGGATTGTAGGAGAGAATGGGGTACTCAAGCCCAAGCGAGTCAACTCAAATGTGTATCAGCCACCATCCCTGAAAGGTAAGCGTATAACTGACTGAGTAAGTAGTGTATACATGTCCTCTGTATGGTGAATTATCCCTGTGTTGATACTGTGTTTACCTTGCTTTACTGTTCTGTTGCCTCCTGATTATATCATTTGTGAAATGTCAGTGGGGTAAGGTACACGTGACAAGTCATGTCAATCGGTTGGAATGTCTTTATAAGAGTAGGTACTATACACACACACACACACACACACACACACACAGTTCTAAATGTTGCTTCATACTTGTTGTTTCACGCAGAGCCATAAACATAGAGCATGTGCTAGTAAGACCAGTAGATTTTAATTAAAGAATTAAAGGGGGATTACTATATGCGTGTAGAGTGTTATTATAATAACCCAGTCTTTGTTCCTGTATCAGTATTCGATTCTTCATTAGCTGAGAGAGAGAGAGAGAGAGAGAGAGAGAGAGAGAGAGAGAGAGAGAGAGAGAGAGAGAGAGAGAGAGAGAGAGAGAGAGAGAGAGAGAGAGAGAGAGAGAGAGAGAGAGAGAGAGAGAGAGAGAGAGAGAGAGAGAGAGAGAGAGAGAGAGAGAGAGAGAGAGAGAGAGAGAGAGAGAGAGGCACCAAGGTGACCTAGACAGAGTGGGATTAAGAGAGAGCAGGATGAGTCTGCATTTTTTTAGAGAGCAAAAGAACAGAGGACCAGACAGGAGAAATTAAAGGATAAAAACAAATGCAGGAAAGAGTAAATACGTGTATATATAGGACACAAATGTATTATACCAGTCCATTACAAACTGCAAAACCTGAAAGTGCTGGCTATTCTGCCTTTAAATTTGTCTGTATGTCTGTCTGTCTTGTTGGGTGATTGGCTGGCTGCTTATCTGTCTGTCTGGCATGCATCTGAAAGCCCATATGACGCATGGTACCGTTGACAGTGTTGAAGCCTGGTAAACCCAAAACAACCGATCCCTCTCTCCCTTTGTCCCTGTGTGTCATCCTGAGTATCATGTGTATGTGTGCGTCCAGCCGTCCAGAAGATGGCTGAGGCACACATGCAGAACCTGGGTGTCTACCCCCCCTTGGAAGACCCCTTTGAGGGGGAGGAGTACGACGACTACCCCTGTCATGAGGAGAGGGAGGAGAGATTCCCCACCAAAGCTGCTGGTGAGATAGGGATTCCATACACGGTCAACCAGTAACACACTATATACACTCACTCATATAATCGCATTGATGCTTTGACCAATGGTGTAACCGGCTTACATGTTTAGCTGTGTGTATAGCCATTGTTATTCAGTGCCCACTTTTAAGTCAAATGGGATGAACGTTGCACTATGCCATGTTCAAAACAGCAGGGCCTCAGATAAACTTTTCTCTGCGACAAGTAGCAGTGATATTATATTAGCACATATTAGCATCACTCCACCAAATCTATCAGAGAGCACAGCAGACCTCCCTGTGCTCCCATCCTGCCCTGTGCCAGTCAGGGGCCAGAGATGCTTAGCCACGGCTAACAGTCTATCTGCTTTCTCTGTGGCATCAGTACTGATGCTGGGCTGCCAGCCCAGATGGCAGAGCTTCCTAGTGAAATCTCCCCTGTAGCATCGTTAAACGCTGTTTCATTGGCTATTACTGTCATCATTTTTCTGTAAATCTGTCGTTTGAACGCAACACGGTTGCAGAGTGGCTGTAGTGTCACACATCGCTAGACAGGGACTCTTAAAGATACTTTGAAGTAGGATGTGACTATCCTAACTAGAGCAATTGCCTAATTAGGCCTGCATACACATGCACATTTATACAGAAGACACTTTCATATGTACTGGTATGATTTAGACCTGTATACCATGTTTCACACACATGTATTTCTACACACACACTCACAGGAGGCATATGCCCGACCAGGAAATGACAGGTAGAACCAGATTACCATAGACTGGTTTGGGAGTAGAGTTATTATGATGTCCCATAAATTGATTAACCTCTTTTCCCTAGTGCTGTTTGTTTACCTTCCCTGCATGTCTTTTCTGAAACATCAAAATCCACAAATCTAAGTAGTCATCAAGCTTACTTGTGTAAAAGGTTAGTGGTTTGATTTGAAGGAGACCAGTGTGTGCTGCTGTTCTTTGACGTCACCTCTTGTCTCCTTAGACCCCCAAGCGACCAGCACCACAGATCAATCAGAGAAGCCGGATGAAGAGGAGGAAGAGAAAGAGAAAGAAGAGGAAAAGACGGAAGAAAAGACAGAGGAGAAGGCAAAGAAAGTGCGCAAAAGTGTAAAGTTTTAACACTACTTTAAACCAAAAAAAGGAAGGGAGAGATGGATGGTTGCAGATGTGTAAATGATTGAGTGAATGAATGAGTGATTTAATGTGTGAACGTGTGAGTGAGAAAGAGAGCTTCTAAGTTTGAATGGTGCATATTCAAATTCAATGAATTAATGAATGTAGGTAGGTACTGTTAGCATATCTGTGAGCAAAAAAAATCAAAAAATCAGTACATTAATGGATAGGGCATTAATGGATAGGGCAAGGTCATCAAGGTCACTGTGACCTTGAGGTCCCTCACTGCAACGCTAGTCTTCTCTTCCATGTCAGGGGAACCATTCATTCACTTCTTACTTTCTAGCTTTGCTCTTTAATGTTACAGAGCAATGGAATAATGGCTAGAAATATCAACTACACATGACACTCAAAATAACTGTAAACGGACAAATGCTGATGAACAGCTTCAGTATAGAACACACACACACACACACACACACACACACACACACACACACACACACACACACACACACACACACACACACACACACACACACACACACACACACACACACACACACACACACACACACACACAGAGGAGATATCATCAGTCTCTGACTATCGGTCCAGACTATATTCTAAAGCTGCTCCATTACTGTGCAGATGTGATAATACAGACTCCCATATGGGTTCCTTTCAAAATCACAAAGACCTGTATTATGTGTACCAAATTTCACTCTGGCCTAGATTGGATATCTCTGCAGCCTAATCATATTGAGATTTTGTTCTTGGAAGAAGTGAGCAGATACTGCCATCTTGTGGCAAGATAGGGGATGTAGAATAACCAGAGTGTGTGTATTGACATGGATTCACATACAATAAACTGTGCACTGCATAGGCCTTCAGATAATATGCATCTATATAATTGAAAGGATCTAGATTTGTAATGCATTTGAAACATTTATTTGTGATGCATTTGAAGTTATTTTTGGTGCCCATCAAAGCTAGTTGTGTCAATGGTGTATTCTGGGTGTATGTGAGGATGCCATGCTTTTGTAAAAGTAGTCCAATTTAGTTTTTTTGTGAGAAAAAAAATGTTTTCATTTTGTATACCGAATCTGATTCTTATTGTTTGTTTGTTTAAATCATTTCCTGTGTAAAGACCTATTAGTCAACATAGCGGTATATGGTCTCTCTCTGTTGAACAATTGTCACAAAGTTTAGTAACCTTTTAGTCACAACTTGGATAACTGTGTTTTTCATATTGTCATGAAAAACAACGCAGACAATACAATACATAGTGACTCTCTCTCACTCTCTCTCGTCCTGCTGAAATGGAATGACACATTTGAATATAAAAATATTCACCCTCAGAATTGATCATGTCAGTCTAATAAACAGTTTTCTTTATTTCCATCACATCTGTTCTCCAACTGCAGGATTGCTTGAGTCAGCAGAATACATTTGTTGTAGTGTCACAGTTGAATGTCTCAATCTGTACCAACTGTTAATATATAGTCATTGTTTTGATTCTCTTTTTGTTGGACAAAGTGTTGAGACTTACTCCCTCCATTGTCTGGCTGGAGTGAGCATCCTCTCCTTCTCCAAGTCTATCTATCCTCTATGGTCAATAGACGAGTGCCATGGCAAGAATGAACTCTAATCGCACTATTCTTCTTTATTCTTCTTTATTCCACTTTTTGTTTTAATTCTTTTTTCTGTACTTGTTAAAGATGTAGACATTTCAATGTGAGCAACAATAACAATATCTAAATAAACACATTTTCCTGATTTGAAATTACTTTGTGTGTGTGTTCTGGTGTGTGAAACTAATTTTAAAATCCTAAAACTTTGAAAAATATACTTTATAAAATAATATATATGACCGCACAAAATTATTGCCACAAGATGGTCAGTATTTCACACCCTATGATGGAATGAATGAACATGACCCACATTCCAGAAGGAATTCTGATACTTGGAATGCTGTCTGGTTGCTTCTCAGATGGTATGTTCTTCTTGTGGAGTATGTCAGAAAACACCCTCATGGAAAACAAAACTGGCAAAGTCAGCTGACAAATTAAAAATAGGCTTCCTAGAAAGTATGCTAATTAATTTCTTTGGACTGATAAGTTATTGCAACAATAGACAAATATAATGGTAGGTCCTTTAATATTGCATTTGTAGCTTAAGTAGCCTAATGCTACTGTCAGATGAAAAACAAATAGCTAACATTGTACCACCATAGACATTAAAACCAGATTACCACAAATCTAAACCGGAAGTGAGATAGTGACCCGTTTCATGTAGAAGGTATTCCCGGAAGAAACGTTTCGTCGATGATGATGTACTAAATCAGGTGAGTTAAAGGCTCATGACTACAGTATTTCCTTTTTAAATTCAAACCAATTTCATGTGGTCATTGTTCAGATGTCAAAGTTGTATCATATTTATTTATATTTAATTGTAATATATTCATGGGGTGTATAATGGGGTGTATACTGTGGCTATTTTGTTAGCTAGCTAATGGTAATGCTAAAAACAGCGCTAGCACTGTTGTTTGCTCCAATTGTAATGCAAGCCTTTTTCAATTAAATATTACCCCCAGTATTATATACCAATTGTACATGTGTGTACGTAAACGGAACCTGCATGTATTGCTAATCCAGTTGTAGCTAGCCAGTTTCAGTTTAGCTGTCAGCTAGCTGGTTAGCTAACTAGCTATCTACCGTAGCTAGTTAGCTATGTAACGTGACCTAGTTATTGTACAGTTTTAGTACCATTTCTATTGCAGTGATTTATGTCGACTGGTTTTGATATGACTGTCTGAGCATAACTCATTCACGTTGGTCACTTATGTAATTTGGCTGGCGGTACACAGGCCAGATCTCAGGGTTAAGTTGCTTGTCTGTAGGAGGGTAATTTAGCCTAATGTGTTTAGTCTTCAACTGATACATTCCATGTTAATCAATACTGTAAATAGGCCTACTCAGAATCCGATAAATCAACAGCATTTATTGTTATCTCTAACAGTCGATTGTTCGAAGTAACTTGTTTACTTTATTAGAGGGTGGGCCGGCCATCACTGTTAATATCAACTCTTGTTGATTGACAAAATCGATCATCTTTTACGCTTTCCGTGCATGTATGCCTTTTTACTGAAAACACTGTGTTGTGTTACGTTTTCCTTGAGGTATTTACATTTGAATTCAATCACTTTTTGACGGCACTTTTTGTACCTGACTGACAAAACATCAAAGAGATAAAGGTGCTCAAAGTTGACCCGTTTTTGCATACAATGAGACATCCATATCTTCATCACTGGAAAAGATAAACTGTTAAGATTGATATCATTTAAAAGCTTACAAACAGGGTATTGGGAAATTCAGAAGATCATCAGGCAATAATTCTGTATGATCTTCTGTCTAGAATAGAATATCATCATTGATGCTGATCAAATCAAATGTTATTGGTCGCCTATACACATAATTAGCAGATGTTATTGTGGGTGTGGCGAAATGTGTGGTTTCCTAGCTCCAACAGTGCTGTAATATCTAACAATACAAGCTAATTTAAAAGTAAAAGAATGGAATTAAGAAATATAGACATATTAGAACAAGCCATGTCTGAGTCCGGAGTATAAATAAGTGTGTGTGTGTGTGTGATGTATAAGCAGTATGTGGATAGAAAATATAGTATATCTGAAGAATACATAAGATACAATAGTATATGCACAGCAATAGTTGAATAAGATGGCCTTGACTAGAATACAGTACAGTGCATTCGGAAAGTATTCAGACAGAAAGTATTCAGACCCCTTGACTATTTTCACATTTTGTTCCGGCCTTATTCTTATTCTAACAAGTCAGTTTGTCAAATTTCTGTGCTGTTAGTGTGAAGTGGAAACGTCTAGGAGCAACAACGGCTCAGCCGCGAAGTGGTAGGCCACACAAACTCACAGAACGGGACCGCCGAGTGCTGAAGCACGTAAAATCGTCTGTCCTTGGTTGCAACACTCACTACCGAGTTCCAAACTGCCTTTTGGAAAGCAAGGTTGGCACAATAACTGTTTGTCGGGAGCTTCATGAAATGGGTTTCCATGGCCGAGCAGCTGCACACAAGCCTAAGATCACCATGTGCAATACCAAGCGTCGTCTGGAATGGTGTAATGCTCGCAATTGGACTCTGGAGCAGTGGAAACACGTTCTCGGGAGTGATGAATCACGCTTCACCATCTGGCAGTCTGACTGACGAATCTGGGTTTGGCAGATGCCAGGAGTACATTACCTGCCCCAATGCATAGTGCCAACTGTAAAGTTTGGTGGAGGAGGAATAATGGTCTGAGGCTGCTTTTCATGGTTCGTGCAAGGCCCCAATGACATTGTAGACGATTCTGTGCTTCCAACTTTGTGGCAACAGTTTGGGGAAGTCCCTTTCCTGTTACAGCATGACATCGCCCCCGTACACAAAGTGAGGTCCATACAGAAATGGTCTGTCGAGATTGGTGTGGAAGAACTTGACTGGCCTGTACAGAGCCTTGACCTCAACCCCATCAAACACCTTTGGGATGAATTGTAACGCCGACTGCGAGCCAGGCCTAGTCGCCCAACCTCACTGATGCTCTTGTGGCTGAATGGAAGAAAGTCCCATCAGCAATGATCCAACATCTGGTGGAAAGTCTTCCCAGATATCCTGTTAAAGCAGCAAAAGGGGGACCAGCTCTATATTAATGCCCATGTTTTTGGAATGAGATGTTCAATGAGCAGGTGTCCTCATACTTTTGACCACGTAGTGCATGAGAATATAAAAAAAAAATGCCATTTGTGTTTTTAGAATTTACGTTAAACTTGTTTTTTCAAGAAATAGTCATAGTTCGACAACACTGTTTTTTGTAAGCTTTTAAATTGTAGCAAACTCCACCGTTTATCTTTTCCAGTGATGAAGACATGGATGTCTCATGGTAGGGTGGGGTATGCAAAATGGGTCAACTTTGAGCACCTTCTTCTCCTGAATGTTTTGGCATTCAGTACCAAAAAATCACTTTCTGACCACTTCTTCCATGGGCAAACATGTATAGAAAGTTTTGTTTAAATTTAAACGGATGCTGTCAAAAAGTGATTGAATTCAAATGGATTTACCCTGTGATTTTCCTCTTCTTATATCCCTAAACACTGGGCCAGTTTCCCAGACACATATACTCCATTCAAATAGCTTTTTAGTCCAGGACTAGGCTTAATCTGCTTCTGAGAGATCAGCTCACTGGCCACACCTCACCATTACTCCCCCTCTCTCTGTCCCATGTGGATTGGCCCCTCTCTCAGTAGTAATGCCGGGCGGAGTGGACTATGGGGAGTTTGGGGGGAGCCTTCCTGCCATCGCCTCTCTGAATGCGTCCTACTCCACCACTGTATCCCTCCCCTCCCCCCACTACCTGGTGGTGCCCCCTGGGGAGAAGAAGGTCATCTCGGACGTCCGTCGCACCTTTTGTCTCTTTGTCACCTTTGACCTCCTCTTCATCTCCCTGCTGTGGATCATCGAGCTCAATGTGAGTTCACTCATTGTCAATCTATTTCTACTCTTATTTTATTTATTTTTTGTTTTGTTTAACCAGGCAAGTCAGTTAAGAACAAATTATTATTTACGATGACGGTCTACCCCGGCCAAACCCTACCCCGGCCAAACCCTAACCTGGACAACGCTCTGCCCCTTGTTTTTGACTTTTTCTCAGTATCACTCTCCGTACTTATTTTCATTGTTCTATATTATGCCAATTGTATATATATTGTGTGTGTGAACCACAGGGTATACACTGAGTATACCAAACATTAAGAACCGCTTCCTCTACAAGGTGTCGAAAGCGTTCCACAGGGATGCTGGCCTTCCCTTTCCCGTGTTGACTGTCAAGTTGGCTGGATGTCCTTTGTGGACCATTGGACCATTCTTGATACACACGGGCAACTGTTGAGTGTAAAAAAAACCCAGCAGTGTTGCAGTTCTTGACACAAACCGGTACGCCTGGCACCTACTACCATACCCTGTTCAAGGGCACTTAAATCTTTTTTCTTGCCCATTCACCCTTTAAAAAGCATACATACACAATTCATGTCTCAATGCTTAAAAATCCTTCTTTAACCTGTCTCTTCCTCTTCATCTAAACTGATTTGAAGAGGATTTAACAAGTGACATCAACGAGGGATCATAGCGTTCGCCTGGTCGGTCTGTCATGGAAAGAGCAAGCGTTCTTAATGTTTTATATACTCAGTGTATTGCTCTCATCTCTTTACCACTTCCTTAAAAATGTGAACACGATTGTTAGTCAGATTCCCAGCAGAGCTGTTAACAGTTTACTTTAGGTTATTTTCTCTCCGTGTGTGTCAGTTACTTTCTGTCATTATGTCAGCGGTCCCCTAATGATGATGGTATGTATGTATGTTATAGGAAGAGCCTGCCTCTGGCTGCATGTTTTACATGTGGTTCTACTCTTGCTTTGTCCCACTGCAGATCAATAACTCCATTTGGCAGAGCCTTGAGCTGGAGGTTGTCAAGTACAACTTTCAGTCCTCCTTCTTTGACATCTTTGTGAGTGTAAACGATCAAGCTATAATTGTACTGGGTCCGAAAGTCGTACGTTTGAATGAACTGAGCGTACTGTCGCGGTTATTCACATGCCGACGCGTGCCTTTATTGACAGCAAAGTCGTCATGGCCAGCTCTCACGATCACGTACGGAAATAACTTTGTTTTACTGTTTTCTGGTTTTGTCTTTTTTTCTCTCCACCATAGCTCCTTGCCTTGTTTCGTTTCCTGTGTCTCCAGTTGGGCTATGCTGCTCTGCGTCTGAGGCACTGGTGGGTGATTGCGGTAAGAGCGCTCCTTGAGACGGACTGTTACCTAGATGGACTGATGGTCATATGTGGTGGGCTGACTGCTCTCACCCAATACCAGCTGTGAAAGCTCATTGTTTTTAACAGTGTTTCATTCTCATAGATCACCACTCTAGTGACAAGCTCCTTCCTTGTAGCCAAAGTCATTCTCTCCAATGTGAGTGCCTCCCCCTCTTCTCTTACCAGAAACAGTTTTGACTGAGCTCCACACTTGTCTGTGTTCTGGGCCACTTCACATTTTCACTTCTCTATTCAATTAGAACATGAATATATTGTCAGTTTGTCTGCAGTTGACCTTTACTGTGTATTCAGCATGGTGGGGATTATATATTCAAATCTATTCTGATCTGAGTTAAGCCTTTCTTCTGCCCTCTGTGTCTACGCGCCGTGTCGACAGCCGGAAGCCACACACCCCTACAATCTCTTTGCTATTTATTCATAACGAAGGGAAGGAGACAAAATGTTGCTGTTGTCAAGATACTGCTCAGCATAATTTCTCAGAAATGGCATAAGTAGTAGTGTTTATTCAAATGGGATATGGCTGTCTACACAAGTGTATGGTACAGTCCCAAATGCCACCCTTTCCTCTAGTGCACTACTTTTGACCCTGGTCAAAAGTAGTGAACTAAATAGGGATTAGGGTGCCATTTGGGATGTAGCCTATATATACCACTTGTCTCAGACTGACATGTCATTCCTCACACAGCTGCTATCCCAGAATGCCTTTGGCTATGTGTTACCCATCACATCCTTTGTGGTGGCGTGGCTGGAGACGTGGTTCCTGGACTTCAAGGTGCTCTCCATAGAGGCTGGTGATGAGA
This sequence comes from Salvelinus namaycush, assembly GCF_016432855.1. Taxonomy (NCBI): domain Eukaryota; kingdom Metazoa; phylum Chordata; class Actinopteri; order Salmoniformes; family Salmonidae; genus Salvelinus; species Salvelinus namaycush. The sequence goes on along the minus strand of NC_052309.1, from coordinate 67,612,549 downwards.
GAGGTGAGTCACAGAGCGATGGATACATTTGAATGGGTCAGTGGAAACTCCTGGAAATGTTTGTTCAGTCATTTTGCCAGAAAGCACATGAATATGCAGAAGAAGAGGACTGGCCACCCCTCATAGCCTGGTTCCTCTCTAGGTTTCTTCCTAGGTTCTGGCCTTTCTAGGGAGTTTTTCCTAGCCACCGTGCTTCTACACCTGCATTGCTTGCTGTTTGGGGTTTTAGGCTGGGTTTCTGTACAGCACTTTGAGATATCAGCTGATGTAAGAAGGGCTTTATAAATTAATTTAATTTGAAGGTTTGTGCCCTCAGGAAATCCCTTCAGAAGGAGGAAGTGGGTTGTAGTAGACATACAGAAGTAGGGATGGAATGATGCATTGGATAATGGAATGGACAAAGAGGAGAGGAAGATAGTCTTTTACATTTACATTTAAGTCATTTAGCAGACGCTCTTATCCAGAGCGACTTACAAATTGGACAAGTCAGTTAAGAACAAATTCTTATTTACAATGACGGCCTAGGAACAGTGGGTTAACTGCCTTGTTCAGGGGCAGAATGACAGATTTGTACCTTGTCAGCTCGGGGATTTGAACTTGCAACCTTTCAGTTACTAGACCAACGCTCTAACAACTAGGCTACCCTGCCGCCCCAGACAGCGTAAAGGTGAAACAAAGAAAGATGGTCTCTGTCTCCCTCAGCCTACCTAGCAGCAGTGAACGCAGCGTCGGAGCGAGCTTCCATGATCTACCCACGCGCTGTGTCTGAAGGACAGTTCTACTCTCCACCTGAATCCCTCGCAGGTACCACACTACATCTCCCTTTCTCTCTCCCTTATAATTCTCAATGTCTTTCTCAATCTTCCATGTCTCTCTTTCTTTGTTTCACCTTTCCGCTGTCTCTTACCTAACTAATCTCCATGCTACCTGTGTTATGCTGGTCAGGGTCTGAGGAGGACCTGGATGAGGAGGGGCTGGGTCGCAGGGCAGTCTCCCCCCAGGAGAAGGAGCTGGTGAGGCAGGGTAAAGAGGCCATGGCCGTGGTGGAACAGATCCTGGCCCAGGAGGAGAACTGGAAGTTTGAGAAGAACAATGTGAGTGGCTAGTTCAGGGGCGTCAAACTCATTCCATGAAGGGCTGAGTGTCTGCAGGTTTCTGTTATTTCAATTTGTATCTAGTTAAGACCTAGACAATCAGGTGAGGGGAGTTCCTAGCTAATCAGTGACCTTCATTGGTCAATCAAGTACAAGGGAGGAGCATACACTTGGCCCTCCATGGAATGAGTGACACCTGTGCGCCAGTTGCTTCTAGTTAGCTACTTGTTGTTGTACCTGTTAGTTTGTGGGTTGGACACAAGATGGTTTAATAGTGACAGATTTACTGGATGTTGCTAATATGTCGTTGTTTCTCCTTTTGTCAGGACGCGGGGGATTCTGTGTACACACTGGAGATCCCCTTCCATGGAAAGACCTTCATTCTCAAGGTACATGGTCATCGCTGTTTATTTCTGTGTATGGCCTTTGCTTTCATAACGTGTGGCTTGTCTGGTGTAAGTATTTGGCACATTGGGCTATATGCCTTCGGAAAGTATTCACACCCCTTGACTTTTTCCGCATTTTGTTACAGCCTTATTCTAGAATGGATTAAATATTTTTCTTCAGCAATCTACACACAATACCCCATAATGACAAAGCAAAAAACAGGCTGTTCGACATTTTTGTAAATATATAAGAAAAACATAAATATGAGACTTGAAGTTGAGCTCCGGTGCATCCAGTTTCCATTGATCATCCTTGATGTTTCTACAACTTGTTTGGAGTCCACCTGTGGTAAATTCTAGATGCGCAGTGGTCTAAGGCACTTCATGTCAGTGCTAGAGACGTCACTACAGCACCCTGGTTCGAATCCAGGCTCTATCACAACCGGCCGTGATTGGTAGTCCCATAGGGCGGCGCACAATTGGCCCAGTGTCGCCAGGTTTGGGCGGTGTAGGCCATCATTGTAAATGAGAATTTGTTCTTAACTGATTTGCCTAGTTAAATAAAGGTTACAATTCAATTGGACATGATTTGGAAAGGCACACACTTTGACAGTGCATGATGAGGGGAAAAAATGATTTAATCCATTTTAGAATAAGGTTGTAATGTAACAAAATGTGGAAAAAGTCAAGGGGTTTCAATACTTTCTGAAGGCACTGTATATCGTATATTCAAGGTCTTCTTAGACTGTTTGATAGGTTTTGTATTTATAGCTATGTGTTTGTGTGTTGTCTGTCCCAGGCCTTCATGCAGTGTCCAGCAGAGCTGGTGTACCAGGAGGTGATCTTACAGCCAGAGAAGATGGCCCAGTGGAACAAAACTGTTTCTGGCTGCCAGGTAACCTACACTATCCTGTCTCCTCTTTTTCTCATGACCAGTCATCAGACAAACAGGCTTAACCTAGTACAGTGAATCTACTGTGAAAACCAATTTGTTATGATTCGGATAAGTTGTTGTGGCCCGTATGATGGTGATGTAGAGGTTAACCTATGTCCCCAGGCGCTCTCATTTGTTGACTTCTGCAACCGTAAAAGCCTTGGTTTCATGCATGTTAACATCAGAAACCTCCCTAAGTTTGCTTTATTCATTGCTTTAGCACACTCCACCAACCCTGATGTCCTAGCCGTGTCTGAATCCTGGCTTAGGAAGGCCACCAAAAATTCTGAAATTTCCATCCCCAATTACAACATTTTCCATCAAGACAGAACTGCTAAAGGGGGTGGAATTGCAATCTACTGTAGAGAGAGCCTGCAGAGTTCTGTCATACTATCCAGGTCTATGTCCAAACAGTTCGAGCTTCTACTTTTAAAGATCCAATCTCTCCAGAAATAAGTCCCTCACTGTTGCCACTTGTTATAGACGCCCCTCAGCTCCCAGCTGTGCCCTGGACACCATATGTGAATTGATTGCCCCCCCATCTATCGTCAGAGTTCGTACTGCTAGGTGACCTAAATTGGGATATGCTTAACACCCCGGCCGTCCTACAATCTAAGCTAGATGCCCTCAATCTCACACAAATGATCAAGGAACCTACCAGGTACAACCCCAAATCCGTAAACATGGGCACCCTCATAGCAGCACTTCGAGATATTAGCTGATGTACGAAGGGCTATATAAAATAAACTTGATTTGATATCATCCTGATCAACTTGCCCTCTAAATACACCTCTGCTGTTTTCAACCAGGATCTCAGCGATCATTGCCTGTATCCGTTATGGGTCCGCGATCAAACGACCACCCCTCATCACTGTTAAACGCTCCCTAAAACACTTCTGTGAGCAGGCCTTCCTAAACAACCTGGCCCGGGTATCCTGGAAGGATATTGACCTCATCCTGTCACTAGAGGATGCCTGGTTGTTCTTTAAAAGTGCTTTCCTCACCATCTTAAATAAGCATGCCCCTTTCAAAAAAATGTACAACTAAGAACAGATATAGCCCTTGGTTCACTCCAGACTTGACTGCCCTTGACCAGCACAAAAACACCCTGTGGCGTACTGCACTAGCTTCAACTAGTCCTCGTGATATGCAACTTTTCAGGGAAGTCAGGAACCAAAACACACAGTCGGTTAAGAAAGCAAAGGCTAGCTTTTTCAAACAGAAATTTGCATCCTGCAGCACTAATTCCGAAAAGCTCCATGGAGCTTAAGAGTACCTCCTCCCAGCTGCCCACTGCACTGAGACTAGGAAACACTGTCACCACTGATAAATCCACGATAATCAAGAATTTCAATAAGCATTTCTCTACGGCTGGCCATGCTTTCCACCTGGCTACCCCAACCCCGGCCAACAGCTCTGCACCCCCCCGCTTCCCCTTCACCCAAATCCAGACAGCTGATGTTCTGATAGGGCTGCAAAATCTGGATCCCTACAAATCAGCTGGGCTAGACAATCTGGACCCTCTCTTCCTAAAACTATCCGCCGCCATTGTTGCAACACCTATTACTAGCCTGTTCAACCTCTCTTTCGTATCGTCTGAGATTCCTAAAGATTGGAAAGCGGCCGCTTTCATCCCCCTCTTCAAAGGAGGAGACACTCTATACCCAAACTGTTACAGACCTATATCCATCCTGCCCTGCCTTTCTAAAGTCTTCGAAAGCCAAGTGAACAAACAGATCACCGACCATTTCGAATCCCACCGTACCTTCTCCGCTGTGCAATCTGGTTTCCGAGCTGGTCACAAGTGCACCTCTGTCACGCTCAAGGTCCTAAACGATATCATAACCGCCATCGATAAAAGACAGTACTGTGCAGCCGTTTTCATCGACCTGGCCAAGGCTTTTGACTCTGTCAATCCCCGTATTCTTATCAGCAGACTCAACAGCCTTAGTTTCTTTAATGACTGCCTCGCCTGGTTCACTAACTACTTCTCAGATAGAGTTCAGTGTGTCAAATCGGAGGGCCTGTTGTCCGGACCTCTAGCAGTCTCATTGGGGGTGCAACAGGGTTCAATTCTTGGGCCGACTCTTTTCTCTGTATATATCAACGATGTCGCTCTTGCTGCGGGTGATTCTCTGATCCACCTCTATGCAGACGACACCATTCTGTATACATCTGGCCCTTCTTTGGGCACTGTGTTAACTAACCTCCAGACGAGCTTCAATGCCATACAACTCTCCTTCCGTGGCCTCCAACTGCTTTTAAATGCTAGTAAAATGAAATGCATGCTCTTCAACCGATCGCTGCCGGCCCGCCCGACAAGTATCACTACTCTGGACGGTTCTGACTTAGAATATGTGGACAACTATAAATAGCTAGGTGTCTGGCTATAAACTCTCCTTCCAGACTCATATTAAGCATCTCCAATCCAAAATTAAATTTAGAAATGGCTTCCTATTTCACAACAAAGCCTCCTTCACTCATGCTGCCAAACATACCCTCGTAAAACGGACTATTTTACCAATCCTTGACTTCGGCAATGTCATTTACAAAATAGCCTCCAACACTCTACTCAGCAAATTGGATGCGGTCTATCACAGTGCCATCCGTTTTGTCACCAAAGCCCCATATACTACCCACCACTGCGACCTGTATGCTCTCGTTGGCTGGCCCTCGCTTCATATTTGAAACCAAACCCACTGGCTCCAGGTCATCTATAAGTCTTTGCTAGGTAAAGCTCCGCCTTCTCAGCTCACTGGTCACCATAGCAATACCCACCCGTAGCACGCGCTCCAGCAGGTATATTTCACTGGTCACCCCCAAAGCCAACACCTCATTGGCTGCCTTTCCTTCCATTTCCAGTGCATACAGATCGCTGCAGCTGTACACAGCCCATCTGTAAATAGCCCATCCAACCAACTACCTACCTCATCCTATATTTGTTTTTGTTTTTCTGCTCTTTTGCACACCAGTATTTCTACTTGCACATCCTCATCTGCACATCTATCACTCCAGTGTAATTTGCTAAATTGTAATTACTTCGCCACTATTGGCCTATATATTGCCTTACCTCTTTACTTCATTTGCACACACTGTATACATATTTTTCTATTGTGTTATTGACTGTACGTTTGTTTATTCCATGTGTAACTCTGTTGTTTTTGTCGCACTGCTTTGCTTTATCTTGGCCAGGTCGCAGTTGTAAATGAGAACTTGTTCGCAACTAGCCTACCTGGTTAAGTAAATAAAGGTGAGGGGGAAGAAATGATGCCAAAGGCTGACATTGCTCTCCATTTGTTCCTTTAGATCCTCCAGAGAGTGGATGACAACACCCTGGTGTCGTACGATATCTCTTCCGGAGCAGCAGGGGGGGTAGTGTCTGCCAGGTAACTCAACACAACATGGACTACCTCGAATATGGAGTCACCCCGTTCCCTATGTGGTGCACTTCTTTGGGTCAGAAGTAGTACATTATATAGGGTGCCATTTTATATAGGGTGCCAACCCTCGTTTTGTCCATGTTTTGAATGTAACAGTAATTCATGTCCTTGTATCCCTCAGGGACTTTGTGAATGTGAGGCGGGTGGAACGCAAACGAGACTGCTACATCTCTGCTGGCATGGCAACCGACCATGGCGCCAAGCCTCCGCACAGTCGCTATGTCAGGTCTGGCCTTGCCTCTAGACAGCCTCATTTCACTGGGAACAATACTGAAAGCAGATCATGTCAACCAAACCATTCATGCTAATTAGCCGATATGTGATACTACCATCCCTCTCCTCTCTCTCTCTTCTCTCCACTCTCCTCTCTCCTCTCTCTCTCCTCCCTACCATCCACCCCTCTCCTCTCTCTTCTCTTCCCTAGAGGTGAGAATGGTCCAGGAGGGTTTGTGGTCCTGAAGTCCAGCAGTAACCCCTCGGTTTGTACTTTTATCTGGGTGCTCAACACAGACCTCAAGGTAAGAACAGACTGTTAAGGATGGTTTGCGTGTGCTTGTTGCTTTGATATATTGTCGGTGGGCTGGAGAAGCAGTATAACTTTCATGTCTGATCTTGTTTTGTCTCAGGGTCGACTGCCCCGCTACCTTATCCACCAGAGTCTGGCTGCCACCATGTTTGAGTTTATGGCCCATCTACGCCAGCGCATCACTGACCTACGGTCCACTCGCTAGATGCCCACTTACTTCCTGTAGGGAAGCTGGATGCCTGCAACCCACAGCGCCACCGCAGGTTTGGTGGTGCTACTGCAGATGTTTAGGAACACCTACATTTGGAAGTGCACCTGAGATTATGGTGGATATCAAACTTACTTAGACTAGAGGAAAGTCAACAGCCTAGCAGATGGGAGACTGCTGTGTCTGCACTTTCACCGGTCTTTTAGATGTGAGGAGGTCTGGGGCTGTGTTCCTCCTCTCCCATTGACTCCTTGTTGTTTTTAAACATAGTTACACACATTTTTATGTAACTTTTCTGCTGTTTCTCTCACTCGGACGCTAGTGCTGGATGCATCTCCCTCTAGCCAAGACGTCTAACAGTATTGAAAGTGTAATGGAGGTCGGATTAGGACTATGCTTGACGAGACTTGATGAAGGTGGACGTCTTTTTGACTGCGTAGGTTTTTTTCCCTCTCTCACTGGAACAGAACTGGTGCAATGACTGAGTTTGCTGCATCAGACCGCTAACTCTGAGCCTTATCCTACCGCACATATATTTTAGCCATAGACTGTCTGTTTTGCTTTTTTCTTGTTATTTTTCCACTGTCTTCACTGTTATTTTCTTGTAACCGGGGAAACCGCTGCACATGACCACATTATGAACAAAAATTGAGCTGTTGGAACACGATGAACCCACAGTGTGTCCCTTTTTGTCCTCGTTGGCCCTCACTGTACTGTTATCCATGGAAGCTGACTGTAGGAGTGCTGTGGTCCTCCAGCCACTAGGGGGCGACACCACCACTGATCTACTAACAACGGGAGACCACCTACTTAATGGAGCTCAAGATGGGTGGTTGTGATGACTTATCGGTCGCTCACGGGTTCATAAAGAGTTTCAGATACTGTACTCTTCTGTGCCAAGCCTTTAGTGGCCTTTTTAGCTAGAGGGAATCCATCTGCCCTTAATGATGGTTGATCTAAATTGTAACTGTATTGGTAAATGTATCGCAGCCTTCTGAAATAAGCCTTTACTGCAGACATACTATAGACGGAGAAGTGGCAGTAAATTGAGTTATGTGATTATTTATGTTAAACATTTATCATTGTGGTGGATGCAATATTGAAATTGACTATAATTGGAGTTCTGATTCTCTACTGTCTGTATGTAATAAAAATATGACAGCTCCTCGATGGCAAAGCAAGCTGCTTCGCATATCACAACCTTCAGCCATCAGCCTGCTGTGTGCATGTTGATGCAGTGCTGAATGTCTGGTATGTCAGGTTATTGAACATTACGCTTGTGAGAACTCATGTTCCCCTCTCATGCCTTGCAGTCCTGTAAAAAAAAGTTTTAAAAAGTCATAATTGGAACTTGTTCTGTTTTTGGCTCCACTCTATTTTAGGTCCCTAGTTAACAGGCTTAGCTACATCATTATTGTATCAGAACAGAAACACAACATGTTGAACAAAGAAACAATGTTACATTTTTTTTTTACGGGCTGTCTGAAAGTGAAAATAAGGTCTTCGATTTCCATGAAGACGAAAAAGAAAGTCTGAAGTTAATTTGAACAGTTTGCCATCTGTGTGAGTGGGAGTTTCACACTTAAACCAGTTCTGTAAATCCCTTAACTAATAATTGGGCTGAGAAAGCAGTTGGTTTTTTTGGTGCCTTTGTCACAGTGACAGAAATGGGCATAGTGTCACTGTGACCACACTTTTCTTTCACTGTTAGGATCTATTACTACAATATCACTTGTTTGCTAAAGGTTTCTTTTTCAGTTTTGTATGTTTTCATTTCTATGATTGTTCTAATGTTTTGAAATCATACGAACTGCAGATCATTTACAAAAATGTGTCAATTTAAGATCGTTTTCAAACATTTTAACAGGATACTGACCAACTGTATTTTTTTTAAACAGAAGATTAGCCCACCTCGAATCTCTAATAAAATTTAGAAATTAGTTATAGATTAAACGTCCTGACTCTCATTTCTCAGCCTTTCCAGTAAACCAACCCCTCAACCCTGTAACACAAATTGTCCAAGATGCCATTTCTCAGCCTTTCCAGTTAACCAACCCCTCAACCCTGTAACACAAACTGTCCAAGATGCCTGGGTGAGTAGGTTATCCTGTAGGCCTACATAGAAAGGCCCGATTTACAAAATGTACGCTTGTGATGTTAGGAGTGACTCCGCTGAAAAGGAAGACTTGACAGGGAAGGTGTCTGGGGTCACAAGCAGTTGATTTTAAACCACTGTGTGTTTGTTAATTGGGTTGATGCAGGCAAAATACAGGATTTTGTCCATTAGGTGCCAAACTGAACAAAGAGGACGGGAACATGGAGAGACTACCTGGACTTGTCCACAGCAACCTTTGGTTTGCTAGACGTTTACGTTATATGGCCGACCAACCACACTACTTTCATTTTTGCCTTAAGTAACCTTGGGTGTTATGTAACCATACCAAACGTGACATGTCATACTAATATGAGCATCCCGGATTTTCGTTTACTATGTTACGCCTAGTCTGAGACCAGGCTGTCCAATAAGAAACACTTATTGTTTTAAAAAGTTTCTTCTTGCGTTCCCTAATGAACATGGTCACACTCCATTTTTCTCAGTCTCCCTCTTTCTCACCCTGTCTACAATTTGTATGCTTCTCTGTGTGCTTGAGGCTGAGGTGTTTATATCATGATTATAACACTGACTAAAGTTGGCCTCACATGAAAGTCACCCTGTCATGGGAGCTGTCCATTAACAGTTACACTATGTTGTCCTTTTTTGCCTTTTGGAGTGTGGTAGATAACAAGATACAGAATTTGGGTAGAGATAATTTTGTGAACCAAGCGTACATTTAGTCTAGAATAAAAAGAGGTCCATTCTGCATGGATAGAATCTAGTCTTTTTATAATAGGAGCACTGATTATCTTGTTTACTGATGAAACAGTTCTCTGATATATTTGCTATTTTACCATTTCCACTATGTTTAGAATACATCCAGATTATTGGCCTAGGGGCGATGACATCTAACAACAAATATTTTACTTCGAAGCAGTACATTCCCTAAACAAAAGCTTGTTTTGTTTGAAATATGTAGCCTAGGCTTCTTTCATCTGTGGAGTATGTAGTTTTAAGTGTATATGATTGGATGGATAAAGGAGATAAGAATGTGGGCAGCAAAGTGGGGGTACAGGAGCTAGGGCCTTGCTATTGCTGCTGGGGGGCAGAGGATCGTTCGGCTCACATGACTGGGTTGTGACTGAGTTGGGTCTTGTGTGGATCTGTGGTGATGAGTAAGAGGGGAGCGGCTACTCGGTACTCTCTTTGTGCTGATACATTCCCTGGGTCATCTTCTCTTCCAGCTTCTCTTTTCCAGGAGGAAAGTCTCTGGGCCAGGATTTGGAGACCCTAGCTAGCTACCTCTTCTGGACCTCAGACATCGGGACCTGGAATGAGAAGAGGATTCCACACTAGTATATACAGGGTGGATGTCGGATGGAGATTTGAACCCATAGATCTGTAACTTTTGTGTCTGGAAACTAGTTGAAAATGACCTGTTCACTCTTGACTCTCTTTTAGAATAGTTTCTGTCTGAATGAGATATTTGTCTTGAAACTAATTTTGTCAGTGTGGAGGCAGGGTATTAACAGAGCGAGAATCGTGGGTGTTCAACAGCTCTGTGAGTGCTTGACAAACTTTTTCTCTTTGCTCCTGTGGATATTGTTTTGGAATCAAACTCGGAGGGTGTGACCAAGGTTCCAAGCCCTCATTCTACACCACTGGGTCACCTATCCTCAGCAGCCACAACAGGGAACTGGTAGACAGAAAGAGGTGGATATAGTGTGACCAACTACACCGGTGGAGAGGACATTTTTTTCCCTTCTTACCTGTCCTGTACCTGGATAGGACTTGAAAAACGGTACCGTTTTTCCTCTTGTTTTGAAGAGTTTAACCATATCTGGACACTAGACCTTATCTGGACCTCTAACTGCTCTCACACTATCTTCTCCGACCGCTCTACTACCCTCTCTGTCTCTCTATCAGAGATGGGGGCTGCCTTCAAGAGGTTCTGTGCTCGGTTCTGTTGCTGCTGCTGCTGCTATAGCGATGATGAAAGTGAGGAGGAGAAGGAGCCTTTAATCAGGTATGCAATCCATGACACACTGACATTCACACTTATCGCTATGACACTGACATTCACACTTATCGCCATGACACACTGACATTCACACTTATCGCCATGACACACTGACATTCACACTTATCGCCATGACACACTGACATTCACACTTATCGCCATGACACACTGACATTCACACTTATCGCCATGACACACTGACATTCACACTTATCGCCATGACAGCCCATGACATATGCACTTATCACCATGACAACCTGACACACTTCCACCACAGGAGGCTGCTGAGGGGAGGACGGCTCATAGTAATGTCTGGAACGGCATCAAAAGTGTTTTGATGTATTTGATATCATTCCACCTATTCCGCTCCTGCCATTACCATGAGCCCGTACTCCCCAATTAAGGGGACGCCAACCTCCTGTGACTTACACACACTTATCGCGGCACACAATATGATGCTTAAAAAACAAACTATGTCACAATTCCTCATGTGATTTCTCACCCTCCTTATGTCTCTCCACACCAGTCCATAGATTTGAGAGATATGCCATGCTCTCCATCCACAGCCCTCCGATTTAGTCACACTCGTGTAATTCACAGGTGTGGAACCAACCAACAAACAAAGATCCTCTCTATATCTATTGAATTGATAACAGCTTCACAGTCATCCCGATGTTCCCCTGGTAGACCACGCGCCTGTGTGTGTGAGTGTCTATTTGTCTATTTGTTTCAGTCCTGACACTTTGGAGTACTTTGACCGCGAGGCGAAGAAGCGAAGGGAACAGGAACAGAATCTATGGAGTGAGCCAGGCGACCCGAGCCACTCGGAGAGAGACGATGACCGGATCCTGTACAACCTCATCCAGAACAGGAACCAGACCCGCAGGGGCTCGCTGGTACCAGAGGGGGGACCTAGGGAGGGGGACGGGACACTTACTGTATGACAACAGAGAGTTTGGGTCCCTAAGAGGGGGAAACAACCCACTGGGCACACACTGGTTGAATCAATGTTGTTTCCATGTAATTTCAATGAAATTACATTGAATCAACATGGAATAGACGTTGAATTGACGTCTGTGACCAATGGGAGGTGGACAAAATTAGAAATCTGGGGAGAGGCAGCGTGAAGTTATGCTAGATTGTCTGCTCTGTCTACAAGGTGAATGCACCAATTTGTAAGTCGCTCTGGATAAGAGCGTCTGCTAAATGACTTAAATGTAAATGTACAAGGTTTTGCAGGCCAGCATACAACACTTTACCTCCATCAGCCAGTAGATGGCGCATTTTATGCACTCTAGTATAATGTAGGCCTACATTATCCAACTGGGTACCATGCCTGTCCTCTGTCTCCTGTTTGTTGGGTGAATGTGCTGCACATCTCACAGTAGGCTTACTCTAGTTGATTGGCCTGTGTTTGTGGTGATAGTTGTGCACTAGGTTAATATTGTTTGTATGTAACCCTGTACCCTTTCCCTCTGTAGGCACACCGGCGTCTGAGTGTGGACATTGAGGGTATGAGAGATCTGCGTCGGGAGGTCAGGGACAAGTGGAAGATGATCCTGGAGAATTTAGGTGAGAGAGAACAAATGGAAGGGTAAAATGAGGGTGAGGGAGAACCAATGGAAGGGTAAAATGAGGGTGAGGGAGAACCAATGGAAGGGTAAAATGAGGGTGAGGGAGAACCAATGGAAGGGTAAAATGAGGGTGAGGGAGAACCAATGGAAGGGTAAAATGAGGGTGAGGGAGAACCAATGGAAGGGTAAAATGAGAGAAAGACAAAATGAATAAAATCTCATCTCAGCAACTGTGAACTCTCATTGGCTCAGGGTTCATGGCGGAGGCGGAGTCTCTGCTGACGGTGTCTGCCAGTGCGTCGTATGACCGTATGAAGAACGCCTCGGCGTCACGCACACTACTGCACACTCTCCACTCTGAGACGTCTATCTTCAACACCCGGGAGGCCCCACCTGAGAGATACCTCTTCATCCTGGTGAGAACAGAATCTAACAGAGGGGGACATTTTGTATCATGGTTATGTCTTCCACTTCTTTCTCCAAATCACTTCCTGTTTGATGATGATGACTCTTATGCCTCCCCTCTTCCTCTGTTTACTCTTTCTTCCTTCCCTCTTTGGGTCTTTTCTCTTTTTCCTTCACTCTTTATTTTTCACCCTCTATCTTCCTCTCTCTTCCCCTTCTCTCTCCTTTTCATATAGGATCGTCTCATATACCTGGATGCTGCTGAGGACTTCTTGGCGAAGGCTAGACGCTTCTATCCCAAGCGTGATACTGATGATGAAGATGAGGACAACCCATTAGCCGTCAACCTGCCGTTGCTACTGGCCAGAGTGAACCGCACCATGAACGGAGAAGGGGGCGATGATGAGGACGAGAGGCTGGATGAGGAAGATGGGAGTGGAAGAGAGGACAACTTCTAGACAGAACAGGTGCTGCAATGACCTCAAACAGTAGACAGGGGGCAGTAGTTAGTTTATTTTGCAGAGTTGGGAGTATACAGTACTAGGATGTCTGATTCTGAAAATACTCTCCCAATTTGCACTAACACTAGGGGCTCTATTCAATCTGTGTTGCTGAAGTGTTACAAATTGTGCAATAGAAATGTAAAGGTCATTTTTGATTGAACAGACATATGCAGTGTTTACCGTGAATGCAGTCTCTGCTAACACGGGAACTTTGCCTTTACATTTCAATCACTCTGTAACGCTGCACTTCCGCGATTCAAATTTAGTAGAGCCTGAGGTTTCAACAAAAAAATACAGCTTTCCTTTCTCCTCATCAGAACCGTGATCCAATATGGTTCTGTTTTTCTTATTTTTCTGTTTAGGCATACTTAGCTGGGTCTCAGATATATTAGGGAGAGTTTTGGAGGTTATCACCCTGCCATTTTTTTAATCCATCTGACAGTGTTAGTTACCCAACTCCTTGGGTCTGTTCATTATTGGTCTCCACCAGGGAACACAGTGGACACAGTAAACACAGCACTGAAACCCGTAGGGCACAGCTGTCCTGTTCCACATCAGCACTTTGTCTCATGATTATCAGCACTTGTTTTATCTAGTCACAAGACAGTATTTTAAAACCAGTAATTAAGATTACCTTGTAATAAATGTGTAGTAAACAAATTAAAAATATTTTTGAGTTGTCAATTTCCTTACGGATCATGCTTATCAAGAGGTACTAGTGTATTTTTGTTCATGAAGTTTACAGAGATGAGTTTAGTAACAAAATGACTCAACTTTGAATGAGTGTGTGGGTCTGTGTGAACAGTGGAGGTTGCAGTATGTGGGTATCTAATGGTCACTTAAAGTACATGTCAAGATTGTGAGAGCATTTGGGATGTTTGGTGAGTTGAAGGGGATGCAGCATGTGTCTTATGTTCTATTGTAAAGTTGATATGGGAAATAAAGTGGCAACCTGATACTGCAGACCAAGTTGTGTGTTTGTTTGGGAGGGTTAATGTGTCCACGGGGAGCTCTAAACTCCCAGTCACATGTCGGCATGGTGTGGTCACAGCTCCAACACTGGCTCAGCCATGCCTGCTGTGAGCCACGCCCCACAGAGATAGCCTCTGTCCTGGGCGTGCTCGTCCCTCTGGGTTCACAGGGGTGTGAGGATGTTGATGGTCAGCTGTCTGTAATGTTACGTGAGAATGACACTGGTGAGGGTACATCTCTCAACACGGCAGCAGCCTGTTTCTTAGAACATAGACAGACAGTGGGGAACAAGGGGGAACAAAGCCACGCGCTCCCTCAGATTTGCCCTGTTTTTACATTTTTCAGATGTTAAATTAATTACTCAACTTTTTGTGGAGGGGACACACTGACTGGACAAGGCTTCTAAAGTTTGTAATTTCCACTTTGAAATTTCAGACTTGATTTGCCCTAACGAAAAATGATTCAACCCCTACGAAAATGGCCATTAATTACAATCCACATAATTTACATTTCCTGTTGCTCAGGAATATATTCCTGCTGCGGTTCAAATTAAGATTCTACATCCGTAGCCACCTATCAATTTTACAAAGTTGGAGTTACATACACTTAGGTTGGAGTCATTAAAACTCGTTTTTCAACCACTCCACAAATTCCTTGTTAACAAACTATGGTTTTGTCAAGTTGGTTAGGACATCTACTTTGTGCATGACACAAGTAATTTTTCCAACAATTGTTTACTGACAGATTATTTCACTTATAATTCACTGTATCACAATTCCAGTGGGTCAGAAGTTTACATACACTAAGTTGACTGTGCCTTTAAACAGCTTGGAAAATTCCAGAAAATTATGTCATGGCTTTAGAAGCTTCTGATCGGCTAATTGACATAATTTGAGTCAATTGGAGGTATACCTGTGGATGTATTTCAAGGCCTACCTTCAAACTCAGTGCCTCTTTGCTTGACATCATGGGAAAATCAAAAGAAATCAGCCAAGACCTCAGAAAAAAAACATGTAGACCTCCACAAGTCTGGTTCATCCTTGGGAGCAATTTCCAAACACCTGAAGGTACCACGTTCATCTGTACAAACAATAGTACGCAAGTATAAACACCATGGGGCCATGCAGCCGTCATACCTCTCAGGAAGGAGACGCGTTCTATCTCCTAGAGATGAACGTACTTTGGTGCGAAAAGTGCAAATCAATCCAAGAACAACAGCAAAGGACCTTGTGAAGATGCTGGAGGAAACTGGTACAAAGGTATCTATATCCACAGTAAAACGAGTCCTATATCGGCATAACCTGAAAGGCCGCTCAGCAAGGAAGAAGCCACTGCTCCAAAACCGCCATAAAAAAAGCCAGACTACTGTTTGCAACTGCACATGGGGACAAAGATCGTACTTTTTGGAGAAATGTCCTCTGGTCTGATGAAACAAAAAAATAGTACTGTTTGGCCATAATGACCATCGTTATGTTTGGAGGAAAAAGGGGTATTCTTGCATGCCGAAGAACACCATCCCAACCGTGAAGCACGGGGGTGGCAGCATCATGTTGTGGGGGTGCTTTGCTGCAGCAGGGACTGGTGCGCTTCACAAAATAGATGGCATCATGAGGCAAGAAAATCATGTGGATTTATTGAAGCAACATCTCAAGACATCAGTCAGGAAGTTTAAAGCTTGGTTGCAAATGGGTCTTCCAAATGGACAATGACCCCAAGCATACTTCCAAAGTTGTACAAAAATGACTTAAGGACAACAAAGTCATGGTATTGGAGTGGCCATCACAAAGCCCTGACCTCAATCCTATAGAATATTTGTGGGCAGAACTGAAAAAGTGTGTGCGAGCAAGGAGGCCTACAAACCTTACTCAGTTGCACCAGCTCTGTCAGGAGGAATGGGCCAAAATTCACCCAACTTATTGTGGGAAGCTTGTGGGAGGCTACCCGAAACGTTTGACCCAAGTTAAACAATTTAAAGGCAATGCTACCAAATACTAATTGCATGTATGTAAACTTCTGACCCACAGGGAATGTGATGAAAGAAATAAAAGCTGAAATAAATCATTCTCTGACATTTCACATTCTTAAAATAAAATATAGTGGTGATCCTAACTGACCTAAAACAAGGAATTTTTTTTCTCTCTCTCTCTCTCTCACTCTCTCACTCTCTCACTCTCTCACTCTCACTCAATTTAAGTGTCTCTTCCTAGCAGCTGAGGCTGACTGTATAGTTATGTAACAGAGAAAGCACGCCCTGGCACTGTGGAGGGGGACGGAATGATCAGCCTGGCAGGATCACCTTATCATTGCTCACTGCCAGACATTTGACTTGTGTTGTTGTTGTTGTGTGCTTAAAGAACCCATGCAGTCATTTTTATTTCAATATCTAAGCATTTCTGGGTTACAATTAAGTAACTTGCTGTGATTGTTTTCAATTAGAATGGTAAAAAATAAACAAAAAATCTTCTTAGCAAAGAGCAATTTCTCAAGCAATAATTTTGCTAGGACTGTCTGGGAGTGAGGAGGACAACTGAAAACTAGCTGTTATTGGCAGACAGGTTTGGAACTCTCTTTCTTTTTGGTCTATCAACTAATTTACAATATACCACAAACCCCAGAGGTGCCTAATTGCTATTATAAACTGGTTACCAATAAGCGCAGTAAAAATAAATGTTTTGTCATACCCGTGGTATACGGTCTGATATACCATGGCTGTCAGCCAATCAGCATTCAGGGCTCGAACCACCCAGTTTATAATCTCGAATGTACTACTATGATGATGACTGTTATGATTTTACTTCACAGTAAGGGGGGGGGGGGTCACACTGCTTTACTAAAATTGCATTGGCCAACACAGTACTGTAATACCTACCATTTACATAGCAGACACAAAATGATAACAGTCCACACATTTTGGTATGTGTCCCCAGTGGGAATTGAACCCACAACTCTGGTGTTGCTAGTGCCGTGCTCTTATAATCTGAGCAAAGTACAGGACCACTACAATACATAAATTCAATACAATACTGTAAAATACAATACACGATTACCATACAGGTGAAATATGTAGGATTGCCATCGCCACGAGCGTGCCACCCTCCTTCACGCCATGGAGGAGGCATGCAATAGCATCAACCCAGACCTATGTCAGGCTTGGATTCGCCATGCCAAAATGTTTTTCCCCATGTGCATAAACAATGAGAATATTTACTGCGATTTCGATGAGAACCTATGGCCAAATGCTCAAGACAGGCTTGATGCAAAATAGTGCCTGCTAAACATGATGTTTCTGTCATTTATTTAATTTGTTACATTGTGAAAGACGTCTTTAATGATCACACCTTTGATCACACATGGGATATAAATGATGGAAATTTGATGTTCAGTCAATTGCTATGGGTCGTGCAAGTGTATTGCCTGATGTGAAAACAGTGTAATGTAATGTAATTTACAGTACCGTAGCATTTACATTCAAAGGGCAATTGTGAAACATGTATCTTACATTGTTTCTATTGGATTAACTGGTTGCTAAAATAACTACATTGAGAACGTGTCATTATGTGGTGTTTTGGTGGTTAACCCTTGTGTTGTCTTATTAAGGGTAAAAATTGACCCTTAAACAGCAGAGAAAACCCCCTAAATGATATTTTTTCAACTTGAAATTTGATTACTTTTCCTAGAGTGACCCCAACATTAGAAAAAATGAAACATCGCCTTCGTTCATATTTCCATGAAAGCTGTACACCAGCAGGGTACAAAGATTGTCTTAGGGTCATTTTTGACCCGGCAGTCATAAAATAATTTACACACCACAAACACACACACACACACATACACGTAAATAGCTATCTAGCAATATGACATGAAATGCTGTGTCAAATATCTAAAAGGCTGTAATGTAACATTAACTGTAAATCTATCAGTCACTAGCGGAAACATTTACAGCTGCAATTAAGTTACATAATCTACAATCAGTTTGTTTGTTCGACCTGACGAAGTTCCGTTTCGGATGGATACGTTGTCAATAAAGAGGTGAATTGGGAGCTTTAACAGTGTGCGGGCCTTCTTGTTCTTTACTCGTATTACAAATATTACCAGTTTGGAGTTTTGTACGAAGAGTTTTTCAAATTCACCACATATTTGTGAATATAGCACCAAAGCGATAAAAAAAAGCGGTAACACTGACTCATATGACAGTCACTAATGTACTGTACGTGCTAGGTGAATGAGTGTCAAAAAAAGACTGATTGACTTATCAAATGTCAAAATGTATTTAGTTCTGTTTTTTGAAAAGGAGAATGATCTCACTGCAGAAGTATGCCTCGAGACATACTAGGTTTCTGCAATTGGAATCCTGAACTGAAGTGACATTTTATGGTTACCATGGCTGCATAACACATAGTGTGTGTGTGTGTGTGTGTGTGTGTGTGTGTGTGTGTGTGTGTGTGTGTGTGTGTGTGTGTGTGTGTGTGTGTGTGTGTGCATACGTGCATCTGCGATGTGATATCTTACATACGTTGTTGTGTCATTACGGTACATGTCTTAGACGTGAGAATAGGAATATATTGCTGTACTTGGGGGCCATTTTTATGAGGTTTTATTTGAGGACATTTAAACTAAATGAAGGACATGAGAATATTAATTGAAACTAATAAGTCATAGCTCATGTATAACCTAAAGTTGAGCGAGAGGAACGAATCTAATACTTTATAATTATTTGTATTATCCGATAACTATGCAGCTGTGTAAAATATTGTACATTGAAGAATAGATTCATATCTAGTTTCAATATTAATTTGAAAGCAACGAATACATGCGTAACTTTAAATGTATTCTTGCTATGCAGGTGTTATATATTGGATGACATCAGTGTCTGATGCGGAAGAGTTAGTCATTGACAGAGTGGCTGGTAGTGACACCGAGGCGACATTACATGTGTGCGTGAGCGTCTGTATGTGTGTGTGTGTGTGTGTGTGTTGTGTGTGTGTGTGTGTGTGTGTGTGTGTGTGAGAGAGAGAGAGAAAATCTTTAAGACTGTAACCTGAGAGACTCTTGGCTGGAGTGGGTCTCTGTCATCAGACTAATAAATCAAAGTTAGAAGTCACAGTCCATGACAGTCAAAACACTGCTACAACACAGCTAATAAGCCCGATAACAGATTCACAAGGTACTGTTCTCCAGTCAAATAGAAATGACTTGTGTTTTACTGACCGTAGTTTATACAAAAAAAGAGTTGGTCCCTTGGTCAATGCCTTGGCCTGGTATCTGTTCCGTAGCACGTATAGCTAAGCTTTATCCAAAACAGACTGACCACCTGCCTACAGAACATCACCTTTGATCTCTAGTCTCTAAAAGGAACTGTTACCCCAAATATAGCCAGGCCGTACATGCCAGGGCACTCCAG
Organism: Salvelinus namaycush; assembly: GCF_016432855.1. Taxonomy (NCBI): domain Eukaryota; kingdom Metazoa; phylum Chordata; class Actinopteri; order Salmoniformes; family Salmonidae; genus Salvelinus; species Salvelinus namaycush. Next base: position 67,592,991 of record NC_052309.1, on the reverse strand, counting down.
GGTTACTGAAAGAGACAACCTTAAACTCAGCAGTTTCACACTGCTAGCTATCAAGATAACTGTCAGTTTCAAAATCTGTATGTATATGTACAGTATATGTACATGTACACTGAGTATACCAAACATTAGGAACACTTTTACATTATTGAGTTGCCTTTCGCCCTCAGAACAGCCTCAATTCATCGGGGCATGGACTCTACAAGGTGTTCGAAAGCGTCCCACAGGGAAGCTGGCCCATGTTGACTCTAATGCTTCCCACAGTTGTGGGAAGTTGGCTGGATGTCCTTTGTGGGGTGGACCATTCTTGATACACACAGGAAACTGTTGAGCTTGAAAAGCTAAGCAGTGTCGCAGTTCTTGACACAAACCGGTGCACCTGGCACCTACTACTGTACCCCGTTCAAAGGTACTTACATTCACCCTCCGACTGGCACATACACAGTCAATGTCTCAATTGTCTCAAGGTTTAAAAATGCTTCTTTAACCCGTCTCCCCCCTTCATCTACCCTGATTGAAGTGGATTTAACAGGTGACATCAGTAAGGGATCATAGCTTTCACCTGGATTCACCTGGTCAGTCTATGTCATGGAAAGAGTTCTTCATGTTTTGTATGTTCAATCTATGTATTCTCTCTTGGGGCAATAGTTTCCCCTCAACACCCAGCATTATTAGCATGAGCTAATCTCTTTCCACATTAGTGTTCTGCCACTGGTTACTATATGTACATCAAGACCTGAGCTCTATTCAGATGCCAGCTCTCAGAAGTACCCCCCTGTGTGCTCGTGTGTGTTTACATGTCTCTGAACACTGGGTCCAATAGTGCTCTTATGAGGGAAACGTTCTACTTCGTTTGATAACCAGATCTCCCTCAATTTAGCATGTTAGGTCGAGGTGATTATAGAGGGGATTGGGGGTATAATTTGGGTATCAGGGGATTCTGAGTACAATTACCGGTAACCCACCCACTCCCATTTCTTTACCGCACTCTCTTTCTCTCTCCCCCAGCCACCTCCCTCTCTCTTTCTCAACAGCTGCCCTGAGTGAGTCAGTTCTAACTCCCGGGACAAAGTCAGAGACGGGCCGCTCTTGGTGTCAGGTGTCAGCACACACTAGCTGTGGAGTGACAACATGGCTTAGAAATAGCAGCAGGGCTTCTATAAAAGAGATAGACGGGCATGGTCCCAGACACAGACAGCAGAGACCCCCAGACCATCACCATCACCATCACCACAGACGCAAGAGAGAAGAGAGACCTGCCTGAACCGTCACAGATTACCTTGGCTAGCAACTACAGACAGACAGATAGTCCAGAGAGAAGAACACCGAACACAGAGATACCAAGACAGACAGATAGAGGAGTCTGAGAAACTAACGGAGGTGATAAATCCGATATAAGGACAGAACTTCACCCACACGGAACCGTGATAATGCAGGTGTGTACCGTTGTTGAGAAGCGTGCTGGGGCCGTGGTGGGGGCTGAGCTGGCCTGCAGCGTACGGGAGGAGAACCAGGCTCAGAGGGAGAGCTACAAAGCCGACTGGAACAGTGTTAACATGAAGACCCGGGCCATGGACAGGTGAGTCCCAGCCTTTAGACAAACTGTATTAATTTCTTCTGGTAGATGTAACATATTGAACAACATTAAGTAATTTCTTCTTATTTAAAGTCTTCGATATCAATAAAGCTAGACGTCCTCCTATATTACCCTGCGAGTCATCATACTCAAGACTAGCCTACTGTATAATGTATCTAGTTATAAGAACTGTCAGGCTAATCTATCAGCTGACTCTAAAATGCATTTCGCTGGTAGGATTCTCAGCTTGATACTGAGAGAGATTAGAGTTTGAAAATCACTGCGCAATGTCCAACTGTTCATTCCTAACTGTGTCGGTCTCATCTCTTCACAGACAGACAATGAACATGAACGATGACTCTCGTCGGGAGACCTACACTCGTCAGTGGGAGGCTCGCTCTCTGGCCCAGGCCTGTCCCTCGGGGGTGTACAGAGTGGGCACCGTGGAGAGGGGTGTGAGGGAGCACCAGCTCCTGCCCAAGAGGAACACCCTGCCCCTGCCCATCTTCACCCCCGCACAGCTGGGCATCCGGCTGGGCCGCGGAGCACCACACACCCAGGAGGACCTCCGTACCTTCCCCATCCCCGACGGTGCCTGCCCTGGCAAGAGGGCCGTGGTCGAGATCACACAGGACCTGCCCCCCGCCAAGCCACTCAGGATGGAGTTCGCCAAGGCGCCCAAAGCACTGGGCCGCTCCATGTCACAGGAGGTCCAGAGAGGGTGAAGGAAGAGGAGAGGAAGAGGAAGAGGAAGAATGGATGTTAGGGAGAAAGGTTCATTGTGGGGCTCAGCCCATCAGATAATAGCATGGAGGGGTGTGTATAGATTTATACCTAGTGACATTTATTCCATCCCTATTCCCTAGTAGAGCCGTCACACATTGCATACCTTTCCGGTTTCATTACTGTAGGTATTACATGTCCAATGTCGTACTGTTTGTTATACAAGGTATTATTCGCTTAGAGATCTGATGGCATCTTTTGACTGACAGAAAGGCAGACAAATGCTCTGTTCTTTCAGCTGTGCCATAAACTAATCTCCCTGCTGACTGGAAAAGACCAGACTGTCATTGTCACATCTACACACTGAATGAACTGCCCCTGCCGCCCTGCCTGGCTAAAGCCAGCTGTGGATAAGCCACACAGCGTAGTATGGTATGCAGTGGTATGCATTGTATGCAGTGGTACATTCTACCTCACTTGTCATATTATGGCAATGACACCTCACAGTATTGAGACAGCAGGATGTTTTATATGCTCAACCAATGTGTGTATGAGGATGTATTTATTGATGCATTCATGTGGAATGACCATGCACAGATGAGGGAGGTGAAGGAAGGGCAATATGAAGATATCAAAGACACTTCAAATGGGACAGAGTGGGAGAGAGCAGAAGAGAATTGGAACTGTAGAGAGGAAAGGAACAAGAAAGTGGGCAGGGAGGGAGGGGTGGGCTCAACATACCTTGGCATCCATCCCTCTTCTTTTGTAACAATGGAGAGCTGGTGAGCCTCCAGACCTTCAGAAGTCCTTGACACACACTAATCCTGGGTGAGAGGACAGAACGGTACAACACGATCCCACACTGGGAACCCAGACAAAGGAGCCCCGTGGTCACAGACGTCAATTCAACATCTATTCCACGTTGGTTCAATGTCATTTCATTGAAATGACGTGGACACAACGTTGATTCAACCAGTGTGTGCCCAGTGGGAGGTGTGTGTGAGCTGACAATTCATGACTCAACTCATTGATATAGACTGACCATCTGTACAATCAAGACTTATTGTCTATATTTTAACAAGGTGTAATTTGACCGTGTATGAGCTGATCTGCCCACCTAGCTGTGTGTTAATGTTGACATCTGATGTATCTGGTAGAGTTAGTGAACAGATCATACAGAATGATGTGTCTCTACTGTTGTTGAGGAAAGTGGGGTAAGTTGAGCCATTTCTTACATTCAGCATCACCCTGTCAAGGGAAATATAGTATTCGTTCTAACAAAGATATCTACATGTATTTCAGGATGTTGTGTATCCCTGGAAATAAACAGAATTCATGTAAACATTATAGTTTTGAAAGCATAGTTTGTCCAAAAAAAGTGGTCTCTTGGCACAACTTAGTTGAGCCGGGGGCCGGGTAAGTTAAGCCGTTTACAAAGTTCTGTACTGAATGAAATATTACCACTACCTGTTTCCCAAACACAATTCAACACCATCACAATCGCTTTTTTGTCTTGTAATAATTTGAAGCATCTTTTAACACTTGCCATTGGCTCAACTTACCCCAAGGCAAACATTTTGACAATATCAGCCCACACAGTTACAAGGATGCACTTTCATGCCAGGTTTAGGACCTCATATTGTAGCTTATAAAGACTCCACATTATGTATAGAACAATTTTTCACAGACTCCATGAAATTATGACCTCTTCCTAAATATTTTGTCAAATTATTAATTTTGTGTATGGTTTCCAAGAAACAGCTAACCCCTTTGGCTCAACTTATCCCACTCTCCCCTATCTGTTTTCATGTGTTTTTAAAATGTTTTTAGAATAATTTTTGTATAATAAAATCTGAAGTGCTTTTCACTTTTTTTCTGTGTGTTGACCTGTCTTAATAAAATAAGTTGAGTACAACCATCACAAAGACCACACACAGACACACACACACACACAGTACATGGGGAGTGGTGATGATAGATGAATCTACGCCTGACTGATTATCAGCTGTAAACAACATGGCTGACTCATGACCTTGCACCTACAGACTTCTGTTCAGGCAGCAACAGCTGGACTGGGTTAGACACTTCAACATACAGCTTTATTAGTGGGGTAGAATAAATATGGTCAAGCTCTGGGCTAAGGAGAGTACAGATGTAAGATCTTAATTTGAGCAAGTTTGTTACAGCAGGAAAATAGTCCTGCAGTAACAAGAAATGTGAATTATTATGTCGATTATAATTAATGGACATTTTTGTAGGGGCTTATATATTTTTTTGTAAGGAAAATCAAGTCTGAAATTTCAAAGTGGAAATTAAAAACTTCAGAAGATTTCTCAAACTTCAAATACATTACAAGTTTTACATTTCTTGAAAGTTCCCCTGCAACAGGGTGATACAATTAGTGCCTAACATCTTACCGTAAGGATGGAAACTTGTAGACGGACTGAGCTGGACATCTCTCATCTCTATCTCTTGACTTTTTCAACATTTTGTTACGTTACAGCCTCATAATAAAATGTATTAAATTGTTTTCCCCCCTCATCAATCTACACACAATACCCCATAATGAAAACGCAAGAACAGGTTTTTAGAAATATTTGAGAAATATTACATTTACATTACATAAGTATTAAGACCCTTTATTCAGTACTTTGTTGAAGCCCCTTTGGTAGCGATTACAGCCTTGAGTCTTCTTGGGTATGATGTTACAAGCTTAGCATACCTGCATTCAGAGACTTGTCCCGAAGTCATTCCTGCATTGTCTTGGCTGTGTGCTTAGAGTCGTTGTACGGTTGGAAGGTGAACCTTCGCCCCAGTCTGAGGTCCTGAGAGCTCTGGAGCAGGTTTTCATCAAGAATCTCTCTGTACTTTGCTCCGTTTATCTTTCCCTCGATCCTGACTAGTCTCCCAGTCCCTGCCGCTGAAAAACACCCCCACAGCTTCCACCACCATGCTTCACTGCTTCAGCAAGTTTCCTCCAGACGTGACGCTTGGCATTCAGGCCAAAGAGTTACATTTTGGTTTCATCAGACCGGAGAATCTTGTTTCTCATGGTCTGAGAGTCCTTTAGATACCTTTTGGCAAACTTCAATCGGGCTGTCATGTGCCTTTTACTGAGGAGTGGCTTCCGTCTGGCCACTCTACCATAAAGGCCTGATTGGTGGAGTGCTGCAGAGATGGTTGTCCTTCTAGAAGGTTCTCCCATCCCCACAGAGGAACTCTCTAGCTCTGTCAGAGTGACCATCGGGTTCTTGGTCACCTCCCTGACTAAGGCCCTTCTCCCCCGATTGCTCAGTTTGGCGGGTGGCCAGCTAGGAAGAGTCTTGGTGGCTCTAAACTTCTTCCATTTAAGAATGATGGAGGCCACTGTCTTCCTGAGGACCTTTAATGCTGCAGAAACTTTTTGGGTACCATTCCCCAGATCTGTGCCTCAACATAATCCTGTCTCGTTGCTTTACGGCCAATTCCTTCAACCTCATGGCTTGGTTTTTACTCTGACATGCACTGTCAACTGTGGGACCTTATATAGACAGGTGTGTGCTTTTCCAAATCATGTCCAATCAATGGAATTTACTACAGGTGGACTCCAATCAAGTTGTAGAAACATCTCAAGGATGCTCAATGGAAACAGGATGCACCTGAGCTCAATTTCGAGTCTCATAGCAAAGGGTCTGAATACTTATGTAAATAAGGTATTTCTGTTTTTTATTTGTCCCTGTCATCTCTCTTTATTGCTTTTTCCCCAGTAGGCTAACATCTCCACCGGCTCTCTGCCTAGGACACACTGTTCCAGTCTCGACCCACATACTGTGACCTCTCTACTACTTTCTCTCCCTTGTCCCTTCATGTTTACTCTTTCCTTCCAACTCCAATTCCAACTGGGATTGTTCATTTTCTCCCACTTCCCTTTCTTTTGGTCTTTCTCTCCATCTCTCCCTCTCTCTATCCTTTTCTCTGCCCACCCCTTGTCTCTCTGTTATGGGGTCTAGTATGGCTCTGTGTAGGGGTCTAGGTATTATTAGCAGGGTAAACATTGCTATCACTAGAGAGACAGAGCCAGAGAGACAGCCGTATCTGCCTGTTCTTCTCCTCTGAGCTCTTAATCCCTCACTTTTTAATCAGAGCTTTGGTTCATCTGGTCTGCTTCCTTTCCCCCATATCTAGAATATTCCCCCCCTCTACCACCCCCCTAAACCCTATCTGCCACAGCCACACCCCAAACAGGCCGAGACAGAATCCACCATAGACGCTGCCAAGTCACGAAACTCCCCTCCAGTAGCCAAGGAATGTCAGTGACACGGAGAGTGAAGTTCATGTGGAAAATCTCAACACAACACGGACTCCCCCAAGTCTCAGTCCATCAGATAACCCTCATCCCATATCTCCTACTCCATCGACTAACTGTACATGCATTCTAGCACAGATATTACTTGTGTGTAACTTTAACTTGATTGAATTAATCCATCCATTCATTGAGTGAGTGAATTACCGGTATGTGCTTTATTGTCTCCCATTTCAAGACCGACCCCAGATTTCCTTGTATTCTTCATCACCTTCAGTGTTCATGGAGTCAGTTTGCTTTTGATCTCCTGCCTTCTAACCCCCCTATGTACTCATCACAGTACATTTAAACCCTCGGGGGGTCATGAGAGGTCATACTGTGGTGAAGTACGGTAGAATGAAGAGTCACTGTGAACGCCTGTCAAAACATGTGTTCTATTCTCTTGTGACCAATCAATAGGCTCTTAAAAGCACTTATGTCACACCCTGATCTATTTCACCTGTCTTGTGCTTGTCTCCACCCCCCTCACCAGGTGTATCCCATTTGTCCCTAATATCTCCTGTGTATTTACTGTATACCTGCGTTTTCTGTTTGTCTTTTGCCAGTTCGTCTTGTCCAGTCATGTCCTATCAGTGTTTTTTTCCCAATTTTTGAGTTTCCATAGTTGCTGTTTTCTAGTCCTCCCGGTTTTTCCAACATTTTCGGACTACTAAACAGCTATTGATTTAGAACAACGGAGATACCACAAGTCGAAAAGAAAACAGGAGCTGCCTCCAATATTGCAGCACCATTTCAACTTAATCTTCTAATCCCCTATGCTTAGTATAATACAGTGACAACTAAAATATACCAAAAAAATGATTTAGTTCAATCAACGTAAGCTAAATATGATGTGGCTGTCCATGGCACTGATTTCTGTGTGTGCATGCAAGTAGAAAAACACATTTTGACTGACCCTACTTGAAGGGAAACGCCAATGCCATCCTCCTCTTTCATGTTGCCCTATAGTCTGACTGTCATACAGTACACACTTTTAGTTTTTATTGTCATAGGCTACCTGTCTAAAATGCTTGCTTGCTAGTCTAACTTCCTTTCATAGACAACGATGCGCCAGGCCAGCTAGTTAACATTAGCGTACTACATCTAGCTACATGTTGAACTTTAATCCTCTCAGTCCAGGGGCACAATATATGAATTTATGGTTGGATCAGAATCGCCATTATAATCATTGGCCAGTACGGAGAATTAAATAAAACCACAAGTCCAAATTCCTATCTCCATCCATGGCTGATTTAGGAAAGGCCAATTTTAGCTAGCTAGCTAACCACCGGAGGACATTGACATAGCGAGAAGCAACAAATCAAGTTTTTTTCTGTCAATGACGTTTGGTTTCTGATGTGATTGGTGTGAAGCCAAATCCAAACTGGCTTCCCTTGACACTTTTTTTGGGGTGACCCAGGACCATCTTCTTCACCATTTTCTTCTTCTTTGGTCTCATGGTATTTGCACATTTTGTTTGTGCATGCCGCCACTTACTATGTGTTCAATCACGTTCAATTTGTGATACAAAAATAAAAAGGGGGAAAAAATATAAAATTGCACCACCAACCAACCCTACACATATACCACTATTTCATACAAATTAAAAGCCTCAGAACATCTTATAACTCTTCTGCAGTAAAATCTCATACACCCAGGTACTTCCCTGCAGCTGCCACCTACACTCATTAAAAACCCACTGCCCCATTCCACTACTTTGACCTGATCTGCTCCTGAACCATGCCAACAGCCTGGGAGGACGGGACACCACCACTCAACACCCCCTGTAACTCTTCTGACGTCAGATCTCGTATACCCAAATACTTCTCTGCAGCTGCCACCACAACATCTATTTTCTGTGATTTACTTCCCTCACCCTTGACCCATCCTCCTCTACTTTCTTCACTGCCACAGCATACGACACCTTCTGCACTACTCTGATTCTAGCCACTTCAAACTGCCTCTATCGCACCGGACACTTTCGATCCCCAGCACTGATCTTTACCCAAGTCGCATGACACTGAGCGCCTGCTCCCTCTGGTCAGAAGAAACACAAACAAATATCTCAAGTCCACTACAGATTACCTTCACTGATTCAACTGCACCCAACTCCTTTCCCACCCACCCTGAAACCACAAATGGAACCGTCAAAAGGCAAGGATCCACTTTCTCCAAAAATGGCACTCCTACTGGACCAGATTCTTCTTTATCCATCGATGCCAGGCTCGGGTTCCGAGCTCTTCACCACACCTTCCACCTCACTTAACTCGCCCTCATTCACTTCCATTTTACCTCCAGATCTCGGTCTGGCTCACGGCTCACTCGGTTTTCACTTGACACCAATCTTCTTCGAAACCCCATGTCCGTGTTTAGCGCCATCTTCCTCAGATTCAGATTCAACATCTGCTTTCCTCGTTCTCTTCAACCTCTTCATTCCTCCTCAGAAACTCACCTTTATGTCCCCCTGTTCCAAAATTCCTGGTCCATGATTCCTCCTTCAACGGTTTACAAATGTTTGCTAATGTTATCAACTCTGTTGCGTCAGGACAGCTGAGCTCACTCAGTTTAGCGCAAACACTGATTGGCTGTTATTATTATTTTTTAAATATCAAGGGAGGCAAAATGCTCTCTAGCTTCCCTTGCTACGGGCAATAACCATGTCATACTCTTTTTGAACAAACAGCATCAGATAGATGAGCTACATACTGAGATAAAGGGTCTCTGTTTTTTTTTCTCTCTCCAGTGAGAAATATTTTTTATTTAACTAGGCAAGTCGGTTAAGAACAAATTCTTATTTACAATGACGGCCTAGTGGGTTAACTGCCTTGTTCAGGGGCAAAACGATAGATTTTTACCTTGTCAGCTCGGGGATTCAATCTAGCAACCTTTCAGTTACTGGCCCAACACTCTAACCACTAGGCTATCTGCTGCCCCAAAACTCAGTCTCTTGCAAATTTTTTCTTGTTACATTTTTGGGGGAAGCACAGGGGCCCCCTCAGATTTGTCCTGTTTAATAATTTTTTAAATAATTTGTTGTTCATTTTGCTGTTGTTTCTCTGTGCCCCCTAGCAATTTTATGAAGTTCGCTTTAGCTAGCCCAGATAGTTATGAGGTTGGGAGATTAGGAACCTAACTACCAAAAGGGCAATTCAGGCTATCAATCAAGTTAGAGTAGCCTGTCTAACTGTCTCAGCTGGCATGCCGGTTGGTAAACTTTAGAAAAGCAAGCAATAACGAAATGTACTGAATAAGTCACATTCCTTTCCATCTTTTACCCAGATTTTAGTAGAGATGCAGAGAACCATATTTAGTTTCTTTAAAAAGAATAACAACTAGTCTGGAGGATACAGACAGCTCATGGAGTATGCTTAGATATGCAGAAAAATATACAGATTTTTGACATACACTAAATATACAGAAGTATGTGGACACCCCTTCAAATTGGTGGATTCTGCTATTTCAGCCACACCCGTTGCAATCTCCATATACAATCATTGGCAGTAGAATGCCACCTTTCCAACAAGTCAGTGTGCAAATTCCGGCCCTGCTAGAGCTACCCCGGTCAATTGTAAGTGCTGGTATTGTGAAGTGGAAATATCTAGGAGCAACAACGGCTCAGCCGCAAAGTGGTAGGCCACGCAAGCTCACGGAACGGGACCACTGAGCGTGGAGGGTGGAGCTGGGACTGGGAATAGCCAAATGAGCTGAGGGCTGACATGGTCATGGTACTGAAGCGTTTAGAGCGTAGAAATCGTATATCCTCAGTTACAACACTCACTACTGAGTTCCAAACTGCCTCTGGAAGCAAAGTCAGCACAATAACTGTTCGTTGAGAGCTTCATGAAATGGGTTTCCATGGCCGAGCAGCCGCACACAAGCCTAAGATCACCATACGCAATGCCAAGCGTTTGTTGGAGTGGTGTAAAGCTCGCCGCCATTCCTGTTTCAGCATGACAATGCCCCCGTGCACAAAGCGAGGTCCGTACAGAAATGGTTTGTCGAGATCGGTGTGGAAGAATTTGACTGGCATGCACAGAGCCCTGACCTCAACCCAACTGAACACCTTTGGGATGAATTGGAACGCTGACTGCTAGCCAGGCCTAATCGCCCAACATCAGTGCCCGACCTCACTATTGCTCTTGTGGCTGAATGGAAGCCAGTCCCCGCAGCAATGTTCCAACATCCAGTGGAAAGCCTTCCCAGAAGAGTGGAGGCTGTTGTAGCAGCAAAGGGGTTACCAACTCCATGTTAATGCCCATGATTTTGGAATGAGATGTTTGACGAGCATGTTTTGGTCATGTAGTATATATATGAACTTGTCAGATACTCACTGAAATAACAAGTGACATCCTGATAGACATGCTGGTAGACATGGATATAAACGAGCGGCTTGACATTTATTGTCATGAATCTTGCCGTGGAGGCAAACCTGAGCGATTTCCGCTAGATGAGCCAGTTGCAAAGTAAAAATTGGCTATATCATAAACATGTACAGTATGAATACAAAAATTAGCTTTTTGGTCTTAATTTAAGGTTAGGGTTAGGCATTAGGGTCAGCAGTGTGGTTAAAATCTTATTTTATGACTTTGTGGCTGTGTTAGCTAGTGACCTCTCTGCAGAGCTGCCTCCAGGTCAAGATTCATGACAATAAATGCCAACCTGCTGTGAACTAACTCACACGCTCATAGAAAAGCACCATCTGACTTTGTCATGACAAAGATGATGCTGCTCCCTGCTGGGTGTTTTATGTAATGCATGTAGGAATAAGGCCCAAAACTGCTATAATATTGAATAATATATGCCATTTAGCAGACATATATCCAAACTGACTTACGGTCATACATTTTATGTATGGGTGGTGTCAGGATTCAAACCCACAACCCTAGTGTTAAAAGTGCCATACCAACTGAGCTACAGTACAAGTCTGGAAGTGAGCTTAAAAACATTGAACAATGCTGAACAATGATGAGCTTGGCCTTTTCTTTACTTGAAATAACATGTAAAGGAACAACAATCTAAAAAGGAAGGCCCACATTAAAATGTGTCAACAAAAAAAACAGAAATACAGTGAGCATTCTACGATTTCTGCAAGATACACAAACATGATATTATGAATATCTATTATTAAAGAACAAAACTGCAGTGCCTCTGAAATGTATTTCTGTTTACTATGAGTTTAGAATGATTCTATCTAAAATCTATAATAATAAGGCTAACGACGAATGGATGCTGTAGAGGGTGCTAATGGGATGTTAGATCCATAGAATTAGTAGTAGTAGTAGTAATTGAAGAAGATATCTATGGTTAGATCCTACATGTTAGAAGAATGTTACGCAGCCCCTTACATGCCCAATAAGGGCTTTGAGACTTCCCATCCCCCCCACTCAATGTTCTGTATGTACAGTACCACAGATTATTGAGTCATTCTATTTCTATGGTAACTCCCTCCCAATGTTTTATCTGGTGTTCCGCTATGGACACCCATGTGTTAACGTTAGTGCTGCGATATGTGTTAGACAGATATACAGCAGAGATGTACAGAGTGTTCCAGTTGTGTACCTGTTGCTGGAGGGACGTCAGCCCCCACGGTCCTGGTAGCACTGGGTGGGGGAGGAGGTGGGACTGCCCTCCTGGATGACATCACATATCATTGTTATCTCTGGCCCACATTGTTTCACAACATCAGTCTATGTAAGTGTGGGTACAGTAGGGGTTATGAATGGGGTTGTGTTGTGATTCACCTGATGGTGTCTCTGTGTGGGGAGGGTGCTAGCTCCAGGGGTTCAGCAGTGTTGTGGTAGACCAGGCTAGGGTGAGGCTGGGGTGGAGGCAACCAGGTTGGGTATGGCAGGTAGGCCGGGGTAGGCTGGTAATGGTACACCTCTGGATCCTCCTCCTCCTCATCCTGCAGTATGTAACCCTTATTTAACTAGGCAAGTCAGTTAAGAACAAATTCTTATTTACAATCACGGCCTACCCCAGCCAAACCCTCCCCTAACCTGGACGACGCTGAGCCAATTGTGCGCCGCCCTATGGGACTTCTGATTACGGCCGGTTGTGATACAGCCCGGGATCAAACCAGGGTCTGACGCCTCTAGCACTGAGATGCTGCGCCTTAGAGCGCTGCACCACTCGGGAGCTGTAAAATCCCTTGGGGACAGCTGGCCTGGAGGGGAGGATAAAAACAGCCCATTCAGACACAGCATTTGTCAAATGGCACCATATTCCCTAGTAGTGCACTATATAGTGATTAGGGTGCCATTTGGGGCTCATCCTCACTCTCCACTGCAATGGGTTGGACGACCTACTGCTTATGGAGCCTCAACACAACCACTTAACTGAAAGTGAGTTGAAAGTAAGAGGAGCAGAAAGGTCAGTCAGAGCAAACAATCACTGCCCTGGCCTGAGCGACCAACAGACAGACAATGGTGAGGCTAGAGGTGGAGAAGGAGTGCTATAAAGAACATGACTGTAATTATAGATGGTTGAGCTCTGGCCCTTAGGTCCAACTGGCACCTGCAGCGACATTCACAAACACAGAAATCAATCCACACAGAGAACGAGTGAGGCGGGCTCTGTCTGAAAAGGGATCTTGACAGCCTGCCTGCCATACGCACCCTGCTTGACGTGTGCTGGCCGGATGGAAGGAGTGGGAGATGACATGGCAGCAGAGAGCTGCTGTAGGATGGTGGTGGGCTGCTGGGAAGCCTGGGAAGGAGACATGAGACTGTAATGAGGATCTCTTCCTGGAGGCATACAGCCAGGGAGAATATCTATCTCCCATATCTAATACTGCCATGGATGAACTACTGTTTAGAGGCAGGCAATATCAGCCCACTCACTCAACATAGTTAACAGTAGCAATGCGTGATAAAACATCCAATTAAAACTATAAGGTAGTGAGCCTGAGATATGCATCAAGAAGATATGACTCATCAAGCTATTAAGACAATACTCAAATCACAGCTGTTGTAGGCTAAGATGCCTCCCTTGATGATGCTGCGCATGATGTCAATGGCATGTAGAGAGCCAACTTTCTCTGTAAATGAGTGTGGGTGTTAAATATCACATAGAATTACAGTTTCTATGATATGCCAAGAAAACAGGTCAACTGTATTTTTTGCTACCAAAAAAATCCCTGTTGGCCAAACGTATTATTATCTGCACATTCTGTGCGTCCTGGTTCCACTGCTGAAACTGTGGGTAAGTATCATCTGTCCATGCCATTGAGTTTCATATGTCGGTAAAAATAGAGCTGTAAACAGTAACTGAAGATAAACCTTGTTTTGATGCAACCCAGGCTTGGAGTATACACGCACTAGTTGAGTTGACAAGGCGTCAAAGCGCAAACAACAATTGCGAGAAATAAGCTCAGGTTGTTGAGCACATATAAGCTGGTGCGTCACTCACTGTAATGATTATGCTGCTATGGGATATTTAAACTAGGACTAATTAGTCACTCTCTCTATCACATGTATTTTCTTACCATTTAGGCCTATATGATGTAACTGACTTTCTAAAAGTTTCTAAAAGAGCAAATGAGATGGTCACACTTGAATTGATTTTGACAGCTGTGGCACAAAGGTAGCCTTCTTCCATGCAGTTAAGTGAGTGAATTCCTAAAAGTAGCCTATAATTGGGATTTCCCGCCCCTAGACAATGAGCCTGGCAAGTCCATATGGTCACATGCATCAACGTTGACGGAAAAGTCTGGGAACAGGTGGGCCGCCGCCACCTAGGTCTCTCACTCTAAATTGAGTGGGCTAAGTTATGGACACCTGGGATAGGCCTGGGCCAGCTCGCTTTCACTTCACAGACCACTAATTAGGCTTCCATTTGACGAGTTTTCCACTCCGACTCCCGCTATCTCCGTTCTCCTCCTCAGCGTCTCTCTCTCCACTCCTTCCCTTCTCCTATATGCTGTCACTGTCTCCCACGCGGATCCCATCCGCCCCCACCGCAGCATTTCAAACGGTGTAATTAATCAATGTGTGCGCCATCTCGGAATGATCGCCTCTATTTTTAAAAAGCCCAGTCACCAGGGCCATTTCTAGCATTTTTGGGGCCCTATGCGAGATGTGGTTGTGGGGCCCCACCACCTCGTGGACAAACCATTTTAGTGGCCCCACTCTAGGCAGAGGAGAGGAATAATCGCAGCTTTAAAGTGAATGTCCTCCAATTCCCCCAAAATGTGCCATGAGGAATAAAGAAATTCTTGTAGTTCTACACATTTTGTCATGGGACGGAGAGAAAATGTTGCCATTTTAAAGCTAATTTCCTGAAATTCTGAGTGAGAGAGACCAATTAAATCAACGGGGGCCCCCTGGAGGTCAGGGTCCCTGGACACCAGTTGGGCTCAATTCAAATTGAAGGCAGTCAATTCAGGAAGTGATTTGAAACACTTTTGAAATAAATAGCTTCTACTTTTCAGTTTATTGAGAAGTTGTTGAATTTTTTAAATATTTTTAGATGATTGAATTGTGATTTTAGTTTACTTCCTAAATTGACTGCTGGGCATGTGCCTTGCGATTTGGCCATGATTACTACAAGGTTTACATCGCTAGAAATGTACCTAGCAACCTATAAAATGTTAGCTGACATGGGCTAATTGAGTGACTGTCAACGACTCTAATAGAGAAAAACTGCTGATGGGTCTTTCTATAAACTGGAGTACCAGTTAGCATTTCTTGTAGTGGACAAGTGTGTGTTTGGAGCTGTTACAAAGTCATTAATAATAATTAGCTTCAACATAATTAACGAGTTGAATGAAAACCTATGTTTAAAACCCTTTCTCATGCTTGGAGTCTTTACAGATTTGGCAAAAATCGTGACATGAAAAAAAAATACATTGACCTTGATTCTGTGAAATTCTGGATATTGCTGTCAGATTCTTCTTTGTATTGATGTCTCAGAAGTGTACTGTAACCTTTTAACATTTCGTATCTCCCTATCTTCCTATCTCCCTATCTTATGGTGTGAAACTGTTTTTATGGGCACACATATTCAAAAGAATGTATGTGATTGCAAAATCCAATGCTTCAAACAGAAATAGCTGCTTTAATATGATTAATAAAACAAAAATAGATACTGTCATTAATGAGGTTCTTTAATAATTATGCATAATAGTTTTTTAATGTGCTTTTGCAGCCTGGTCTCATAGACTAGACGTAATCTAGTAAATGTAAATGTAAATCAAATTAGTATGATACACTACATGGCCAAAAGTACGTGGACACGCCTTGAAATTAGTGGATTCAGCTATTTCAGCCACACCCTTCGCTGACAGGTGTATAAAATCGAGCACACAGCCAACTGTAATTGCTGTAAGTGCTGTTAACTATAAGTGCTGTTATTATGAAGTGGAAACGTCTATGTTGCAACACTCACTCCTAAGTTCCAAACTGCCTCTGGAAGCAACGTCAGCACAAGAACTGTTCATCGGGAGCTTCATGAAATGGGTTTCCATGGCCGAGCAGCCACACACAAGCCTAAGATCACCATGCGCAATGCCAAACGTTGGCTGTAGCAGTATAAAGCTCGCCACCATTGGACTCCAGAGCAGTGGAACACGTTCTGTGGAGTGATGAATCACGCTTCACCATCTGGCAGTCCGACGGACGAATCTGGATGTGGCAGATGCCAGGAGAACGTTACCTGCCCCAATGCATAGTGCCAACTGTAAAGTTTGGTGAAGGAGGATTAATTGTCTGGGGCTGTTTTTCAAGGTTCAGGCTAGGCCCCTTAGTTCCAGTGAAGGGAAATATTAACGCTACAGCATACAATGACATTCTAGACGATTCTGTGCTTCCAACTTTGTGGCAACAGTTTGGGGGAGGCCCTTTCTTGTTTCAGCATGACAATGCTCCCGTTTACAAAACAAGGTCCATAGAGGTTTGTCGAGATCGGTGTGAAATAATTTGACTGGTCTGCACAGGGCCCTGACCTCAACCCCATCAAACGCCTTTGGGATGAATTGGAACGCCGACTGCGAGCCAGGCCTAATCGCCCAACAATGCCTGACCTCACTAATGGTCTTGTGGCTGAATGGAAGCAAATCCCCGTAGCAATGTTCCAACATCTAGTGGAAAACCTTCCCAGAAGAGGGTAGGCTGTTATAGCAGAAAAATGGGGGACCAACTCTATATTAATACCCATTATTTTGGAACGAGAAGTTCGACGATTAGATGTCCACATACTTTTGGTCATGTAGTGTATGTTACGTTACGTTTGGTATGGTTACGTTGCGGTGGATGGGTAGGCGTATAACACAAATGTCTCGCAACCCAAAGGTAGCGAGTTCAAATCTCATCATGGACAAATGTATAACATATTGTACGTTTTGCAAATTCATAACATATAATACGAATTTTAATTCGTAACATATACTAAATGGGTTGTCTTGGATTTATGTACAGAATAATACGAAATGCTCTGAGACCAGGTTTGCATTTGATTTCTGAATGACATCAAGTGATAAAGAGCTTGTGTGATACTGCACTCAATTTAAAAACAGCCAAAGTGCAGGAATTAATATTGATCTTGAGGATTGACAGAACATTTTAGTGTCTGTTGTTAAACGGTCAAGGTAATTTGCCTATTTCATTGACAACATTAAATCAAGATTCCTGAGGTAAGATTAAGGTCTATGTACATTTTGATCCTTTGTTTTCTGAGGAGTAATGGGGAGCATGAAAAAATTGCATGTAATTTATTTTTGCATATAAAACCAAAAAATTCATTGATAATTCATTGATAAAATGTGGGTGGGGTTAAAAATGGAATACCTGGTCAAGTGCACAGCCAACTGTTCTTTCAAAGTTGGAAGTCACCCTTCTGAATCCATTCTATGAATCTATTAATTCATTGATTAATAGCTGCTCATACTATGCCACAGTGCCAAGATAAGGTAAGGTCAATTTCTGCATAAGATTTAGTGTGTATTGACTTATTAATGAACTGCTGTTACTGTAAATGGTTCACTGACTGATATATCCTAGTTACTTAACTAACCATTGGTAATCTTATTAAATTATGTCATACAGAGCAGAGCCCCAGCTGTTTTGAGCCCCCACTGTTGAGCAATTAAGAAAATATATATATATTGGTTGTTGCATGTGTTTCAGCCTAGCTCAGTGCTTTCTGTGGTGGTGGGGCAGCCAGCGGAAAATACGAAGTGTAGGGTTTGGTAATGTTCTCTAGTTTTGCCGTGATTGGCTCAGTGTTCTGTCACTCATGGGGAAACTACATCACCGCAAAATCTACGGGGAGAGGTCGAAAATTCAAGCCCATTGGGTGCTGCCATAGATTTACATTAGAAGTGCCCATCCAAGAAGGCTCAAGGTCATTGGCCACAGATAAAATGACGTCAAATGACATTATACCTACCGTAGCTTTGATTAGACTGATCATGTCAAGATCATACTTTCAAAATCTTAGCTAGTAAGCTAGACAAGCAGTCATCATCATGAACCAAGTCGACAATCTACAGGCAAATCCTTTTCAATCCTTGTCATATGAAGAGAGATTATAGATAAACACGTATCAGTGCTCATCCTTCATTGCACATAAACATTACACAACATGTTGGAAATCGCAAATTCAACAATGTGTGGTTGGAAGGAATCAGTGGCTAACTGCAAGCGTTGAAAAGCAATCACTAGCCTGCTATTCAGTGGAGAGGGTGTGTGGTCCAAGTTTGGGTTTAAGGGTCTCTTTTCCAAGCTTAAAAGGATAAACATTCACATGCAACACCATGGACTAGAAAAAGTTGAATACAGTGGCCATGCTGTCAATCCAGCATGACTTTTGCTGCGTTCAAGACAACTGGGAGCTAGGCAAAAAATGAGCTCCGACTGGGAAAATACATTTTGACGGTCATCCGACGCTGAATTCCAAGTCGGGCCTCTTTCTAGTGCTCCGACCTGAAGATCACTGACTTCATGATTCGACCTTGTTTTTTTTCAGAGTTCCCAGTCTTCTTGAAAGCACCATAAATCCAGAGAATGCCAGACTTTGATGACAAAGATCGTTGACAGGAAGGACCGCCGCACCACCTTCCTGTTCAAGTGAGCACAGCACAACAAGGTGAGTCCAAAAATGTATTGTATGCTGCTGCATAAATGGTGTAATATGCCCAGGAGATATGAATACTGTAGCTAAGAAAGTAATACTAAGTGTATGTTGTGTAGTAAGCTGTTAGAAGCCCTTGTGCCTCACCCTAATAATTTGGTCCCTTTCTCCCTCATAACTTAGCCTACTGTTCTAACTTGGTGGTGAACGTGTAGACTATAGCCTGTTTTAGAGAAGTGTAATCATCGAATATTGTGAAAGCTTTCATTGTCTGCTTATGTGCCCCCTTTATTTATCTTGGTGTACAGGGAGAACACTGTAAGAACGGCTCATGTTCTGAATTCTGTCGCTGTACATTTCAAAAGTGCTGAACAAATAGTTATATTGACTACGACCATCTTAGCTCACTCATTAATGTCTTAATCGAAATTATGGATCGCTTCTTATCTGCTCATGGTTCCCTTATGCCATAGTTTGTACATCTCAATTATCAGTAGAAACCACATTTGTTTAAGCAAGTCAGCCATATCAGCTATGTTTTTTAAAAGGCAGTAAATGAGGTTGAATGAACTGTTTCACTGCCAGACAAGGATCAGCTGATAGCCAGGTGTAGCAGTGGTAAGGATTCACTCCATGGTGCTGGAAAGAAATCTCTGCTGTTGGGACACCTTTATCCAGGCCCTAACAATTGTGGGCACCGTTTGTCACCGTTATAGTGAAATGAATGTATTGTTTAGTGTTGTGTAGTGTAGTGGCTTTGCTTGCATGCATCTAAAAAACATTTTGGGAGTTTGCCCCACCAAGATTTACATGCTGGAATTGCTACTGGTTAGTGGTTGCACATCTAACTAGCTGGAATAGTAGTGAATAGTAGAAATGTAAATATATCCTTTCACTGTTTGCAGCAGGTCTTCAGTTCACTGTTTACAGCAGGTCTTCAGTTCACTGTTTACAGCAGGTCTTCAGTTCACTGTTTACAGCAGGTCTTCAGTTCACTGTTTGCAGCAGGTCTTCAGTTCACTGTTTACAGCAGGTCTTCAGTTCACTGTTTACAGCAGGTCTTCAGTTCACTGTTTGCAGCAGGTCTTCAGTTCACTGTTTGCAGCAGGTCTTCAGTTCACTGTTTGCAGCAGGTCTTCAGTTCACTGTTTGCAGCAGGTCTTCAGTTCACTGTTTACAGCAGGTCTCCAGTTCACTGTTTGCAGCAGGTCTTCAGTTCACTGTTTACAGCAGGTCTCCAATTCACTGTTTGCAGCAGGTCTTCAGTTCACTGTTTACAGCAGGTCTCCAGTTCACTGTTTGCAGCAGGTCTTCAGTTCACTGTTTGCAGCAGGTCTTCAGTTCACTGTTTACAGCAGGTCTCCAGTTCACTGTTTGCAGCAGGTCTTCAGTTCACTGTTTACAGCAGGTCTTCAGTTCACTGTTTACAGCAGGTCTTCAGTTCACTGTTTGCAGCAGGTCTTCAGTTCACTGTTTGCAGCAGGTCTTCAGTTCACTGTTTGCAGCAGGTCTTCAGTTCACTGTTTACAGCAGGTCTCCAGTTCACTGTTTGCAGCAGGTCTTCAGTTCACTGTTTCCAGCAGGTCTCCAGTTCACTGTTTGCAGCAGGTCTTCAGTTCACTGTTTCCAGCAGGTCTCCAGTTCACTGTTTACAGCAGGTCTCCAGTTCACTGTTTGCAGCAGGTCTTCAGTTCACTGTTTACAGCAGGTCTCCAGTTCACTGTTTGCAGCAGGTCTTCAGTTCACTGTTTACAGCAGGTCTCCAGTTCACTGTTTACAGCAGGTCTCCAGTTCACTGTTTACAGCAGGTCTCCAGTTCACTGTTTGCAGCAGGTCTTCAGTTCACTGTTTACAGCAGGTCTCCAGTTCACTGTTTACAGCAGGTCTCCAGCTACCCAGACCTGCCTAATCAGCCTGATAGGGTGCCGTGTGTGTGTCCAGTTTACACCAGTGCAAATCTGTGTGTGTAT
Organism: Salvelinus namaycush; assembly: GCF_016432855.1. Classification (NCBI taxonomy): domain Eukaryota; kingdom Metazoa; phylum Chordata; class Actinopteri; order Salmoniformes; family Salmonidae; genus Salvelinus; species Salvelinus namaycush. The sequence goes on along the minus strand of NC_052309.1, from coordinate 67,572,335 downwards.
AGCAATGGAATGAAACATCCAACCAACGCCTCAAGTGCCGTACTGTAGGTCCACCATACACCTGAAGGGTTGTGGGGTCCTGTCCAGAAACAACCCCTAGCCCCTACCCCTTACCCCTAGTGGATATCTGATAGAATTGGACAGGTTTAAGCAATACCGCCAACATTCCACAAAGCATATCAGAGGGTAAGGTGGAGCTCTCACCATGTCACCACCCATCAATCCCTCTCAGATCTCGACAAGTGTCTAGACTCTGGGCAGTAGGGGCTATGGGTTGTTTCTGGACAGGCCATTGGTATTAGGGTAGCTCAGTCAGTCTGGCACTGTCAAAAAAAGGTATAGCTGTCAAATACTTGCTTCCTCTGTCCTCAGTTGCATTTCCTTGATTCGTTGCGTCCTCTCACCTCGTCTCCTTCTCAAAAACTATTGGATGAAAAGGTCAGAAAAGGTCCCCTCTCACCTTCATATCTAATGGGTTTTGAGAAGGAGGCGAGGAGAGAGGATGTGAGGAATGAAGGAAATGCAACTGAGATTCTCCCCTTGTTTCCTCCATTCCTCACCTCCCTCTCGAAGCACATTGGGGGAGTGGAGGGCAGGTTCCTCCCCTCGGGCTCTAATGCACAGAGGCAAGGAATGGAGGAAACAAGGACAGAGGAAGCAAGAATATGATATATAGATTTCACACACACACACACACACACACACACACACACACACACACACACACACACACACACACACACACACACACACACACACACACACACACACACACACACACACACACACACACACACACACACACACACACACACACACACTGCTTGAAGAGTTTACTGATTATAATTATTTCATTATTGGTTATTATTATTATCAATTATTTTGTTGATAGAACCCATTGTATTATATTATTGTATTCAATTATTCTATAAACTATTAAAAAATATATAGAAAGGCAGTTGTTTATCTTTTTCATTCTTCTGGAAGGTCCAGCATGGCTATAAATGATAGAGAATCTTACTAAAGAAAGTGACATTTTAAAATTACTTGTAGATGTTTTGTTGTTGCTAGGAGTTATGGTCTCATTGTGCCTATCTAGACACTTATTCCTGTAACTACACATGTGGAGATACAAGAAAATCATATTTAAATGTATATCAAACCATTTAGAAATGTTGACCCTTATGTCACACATTGGCCCCTTTATTTATACACTGAACAAAAATATAAACACAACAAGTAAAGTGTTGGTTCCATGTTTCATAAGCTGAAATAAAAGATCCCAGAAATGTTCCACACGCACAAAAAGTTTATTTCTCTCAAATCTTGTGCACAAATTTGTTTACATCCCTGTTAATGAGCATTCCTCCTTTGCCAAGATAATCCATCCACCTAAGTTCCCCTCGCCATTTAAGCTGCCAGACATTTTGAATTTCCCAACATCGTTACAATGTGCAGCGAGTAAGCATTTGTAGTCATGTGTGAATGTTGCTGTCTTATCTGACTTACCAAAACTGAAGATCCATCTGGAAAAATCAAGTAATTCTATTCTATACAGTTAAAGTGCTTAATTAAGTGAATATACACCTGGCCAGCTGCATTAATACAGGTAGGCTATCCTAAATAAATATCCACTGCCTGCTGTGTGCTGCCTGCATCTGAATTATGCTTAAATTATCTTCAGTAATATTTCATGAAGACACACACACACAAACACAAACACACACACTGGACAGTGTGGGGTAAGGGTTAGCTCCATCCCATTAGGGATCATTTATTAATGCTGTAAGCCCCTGATGAAACCTCATGCCTGAGATGAGTTCCCCTTCTCATCACAGATAACATCATTAACATTAACTCAGCATTAACTCAATCCTCCACTGAACACATTACGGAAAATAGAGTGACAACGCTGCAAATGTTATCACATTACTGTAAATGTTATGCTATTAGTGAGTTCATTTTGTGTGCTGGTGTTGAGTAATGTTGAGGGTGCGGTTATGAATGGGTAGACGAGAGAAGGCTTTGCTTTTTTAACTTCAACCCCTCATCACCGGTCCTTATTCTGACTCACTTGCACCCCCCGCGTCCCCTCCCCTCCTTTGCCCCCCTCAACCCCTGCGGCATGTGCTCAAGAACATGGCCATTACCTTTCCCGGGTTCCTATGGCAACCCTACCCTGCTCTTGCAGCCCATAGATAATGGTGGTAGCAGTGACAGTATGTGTGCTCAGTGGGGTTTGTTGGTATAACAAAAATGAATGCTTACAGTTAGGATAGATATGTCCTGTTTTGGAACATATACTCAATCTCTCCTTCTCAGTCTTCCTCTCCATCTCTCTCTCTCTCCCTCTTTATCTCACTTGCTTGGTTTCACACGCACACACACACACACACACACACACACACACACACACACACACACACACACACACACACACACACACACACACACACACACACACACACACACACTAACACATCTCTTCATAATTCTTTAAAACATTAATGCACCCAACTAGGGATGAAGAGAGAGAGCCTCAGAGAGAGAGAGAGAGAGAGAGAGACTAAGTAAATGTTATTCTTTCTTTGTAGGAGAAAGAGAGAGAGAGGGAAGGATGGAGGGAGGGAGATAAGGCCATGAATACATGTCTGTCCTCCCTTTTTCTTGTCAGTACCCCGAGGAGAATAGTTGAATGACAGGCACACACACACACATACACACACACTATGTGGTGCACCCCACCACCGACTGCTTCTAATTAACACGTCTCTGTACACACACTCCGCTCGTGAATACTGCATTACCCAGTTAGTAACAGACTCCAATCTCATTTAGTCTTTGAGGGAGCTTGGGAGTTGGGGAATGTTTCTTCCCACTGTTTACCCAACATCCCTGGTGTGGTTACGCAAGCTCATTACAGGTGATTTTCAGTGGAAATTAATGGCACAATACCCAGAGTCCTCCTGGGATAGAGGGGTCAGAGAGAGACACCTTCATGTCAATTGTCTCAGGCAATTCTAAGCTCTCCAGAACCCATTGTTTGTTTAATGTTTTTTTAAAGGCAGGCACAGAAATTGAGTCCCATTAATACTGAAAAATACCTGCCTCTGTCTGCAGTGAATGTAGCAGAGCTGTCATGCCCGTCCTTATGCTACTCCCATTCGGAAGGGACACTTAAAGAGATGTTATCTAGTACATTTTTTTGTCGTTACTTATCTCAGAACTGCTCATGAGTTGCTTTAGGTGCTAATGGATGGGGGGGATACCTTATGGAAAGAACCCCCCCAAGACCTTTGTGATTCATTTTACTGAAAGAAAGATTCCAGTCCCCCTATAACCCAGGGGTGTCAAACTCATCTTGCCCCGGGGGCCACATTCGGTCTTCAATGAGGTCCGGGGGCCGCACAAAAAATGTGTTATTTCAAAATTTGCAAAAAAATCATCCTCTATCCATATTCCCTGGCTGTCTAGCTTTAATTCCGGTGATTATTAGCACGCTAGACACAGTCAAGAAACGGTATAAATGTAGATCCATTATCATTTCTACACAGTTTTACTCTCATGATACACTAGCACAGGATGCCAGGCAGTGAAACACCGCTTCCCATTCATTTCAATGGAAGGAAAGCGGTGAGAAGCGGAGAGGGCGACGCCCAGCGGCGACCGCTGGGTCTTGACCAATCATATCGAGTGGTTCCCATGACGAATTTGACACACTGCGACACAATGCTGGAGACTTTCTTCAGCAAAAATGGCTGACAAAAATACAAAAATACTAAGTGATTATAACGTCATAATGAATTATGCAAAAATGTACAGTTGACAGGAATAGGTTAGTTAATGTAGAGACAAACGATTATGCATATTTTTTTATCATAAAGTTAATTTACGAAAACCGTGATTTAGCAAGCTAGCTGACTAGCTAACATTAGCCAGCTAGCTGGCTAGCTTTATGGGTGTTGTGACATGAGTATACAATTGTAATTCTGGTAATTTAATGTTTTAGGGACTCCTGAAACAACCAGCAAACCAGGCTGTTGTCTTGTGAAACAGTGGATGTGAAGAATCTAGCTTGCTAAAGCATTTACTGCAAATTGAATGTATAATTTTCTAAGCTTGCTGTCACGATCGTCTTGCTGAGAGAGAGTGGACCAAGGCGCAGCGTGTGCAAAATACATTCTCTTTTATTTTAGAGAAAGGGAAAAAACACGCAACGAACACTTTAACAAACTGAAACAAAACAACAAACGATCGTGAAGCTATAGACGTAAGTGCACACACAAGCTACAAACGTACAACATAGACAATTACCCACAAAACCCCAATGCCTATGACTGCCTTAAATATGGCTCTCAATCAGAGACAATGAACCACAGCTGCCTCTAATTGAGAACCAATCTAGGCAGCCATAGACATACAAACACCTAGACAAGACACTGACCCCTTTACCATACAAAACCCCTAGACAATACAAAAACACATACATTCCCCATGTCACACCCTGACCTAACTAAAAAACATAAAGAAAACAAAGAATACTAAGGCCAGGGCGTGACAGTACCCCCCCCCCCCCCCCAAAGGTGCGGACTCCGACCGCACAACCTGACATAGAAAGGGGAGGGTCCGGGGTGGGCCCCATCATGGCGGCGGCTCGGGTGCGGGACGTGGCCCCCACTCCACCATTGTCAATACCCGCTTTGGTAGCCTCCTCCAAATGGCCACCCTCCAAATTAACCCCACTGGATTAAGGGGCAGCACCGGACTAAGGGGCAGCACCGGACTGAGGGGCAGCACCGGACTGAGGGGCAGCTCCGGACTGAGGGGCAGCTCCGGACTGAGGGGCAGCTCCGGACTGAGGGGCAGCTCCGGACTGAGGGGCAGCACCAGACTGGATGGCGGATCCTGGCTGGCTGGCTCTGGCGGATCCTGGCTGGCTGGCTCTGGCGGATCCTGGCTGGCTGGCTCTGGCGGATCCTGGCTGGCTGGCTCTGGCGGATCCTGGCTGGCTGGCGGATCCTGGCTGGCTGGCGGATCCTGGCTGGCTGGCGGATCCTGGCTGGCTGGCGGATCCTGGCTGGCTGGCGGATCCTGGCTGGCTGGCTCTGGCGGATCCTGGCTGGCTGGCTCTGGCGGATCCTGGCTGGCTGGCTCTGGCGGATCCTGGCTGGCTAGCTCTGGCGGATCCTGGCTGGCTGGCTCTGGCGGATCCTGGCTGGCTGACGGCTCTGGCTGATCCTGTCTGGCGGAAGGCTTTGGCTGCTCCTGTCTGGCGTTAGGCTTTGGCTGCTCCTGTCTGGCGGAAGGCTCTAGCGGCTCCTGTCTGGCGGACGGCTCTGAAGGCTCATGGCAGACGGGCGGCTTTGCAGGCTCATGGCAGACGGGCGGCTTTGAAGGCTCAGTACAGACGGGCAGTTCATGCGGCGCTTGGCAGACGGACAGTTCAGACGGCGTTGGGCAGACGGGCAGTTCAGGCGCCGCTGGGCAGACGGGCAGTTCAGACGGCGTTGGGCAGACGGGCAGTTCAGGCGCCGCTGGGCAGACGGGCAGTTCAGGCGCCGCTGGGCAGACGGGCAGTTCAGGCGCCGCTGGGCAGACGAGCAGTTCAGGCGCCGCTGGGCAGACGGGCAGTTCAGGCACCGCTGGGCAGACGGCAGACTCTGGCCGGCTGAGACGCACTGTAGGCCTGGTGCGTGGTGCCGGAACTGGAGGTACCGGGCTAAGGACACGCACCTTCAGGCTAGTGCGGGGAGCAGCAACAGGGCACACTGGACTCTCAAGGCGTACTATAGGCCTGGTGCGTGGTACCGGCACTGGTGGTACCGGGCTGAGGGCACGCACATCAGGGCGAGTACGGGGAGAAGGAACAGTGCGTACAGGACTCTGGAGACACACAGGAGGCTTGATGCGTGGTGCCGGAACTGGAGGCACTGGACTGGAGACACGCACCACAGGAAGAGTGCGTGGAGGAGGAACAGGGCTCTGGAGACGCACTGGAAGCCTGGTGCGTGGTGTAGGCACTGGTGGTACTGGGCTGGGGCGGGGAGGTGGCGCCGGAAATACCGGACCGTGCAGGCGTACTGGCTCCCTTGAGCACTGAGCCTGCCCAACCTTACCTGGTTGTACGCTCCCCGTCGCCCGACCAGTGCGGGGAGGTGTAATAACCCGCACCGGGCTATGTAGGCGAACCGGGGACACCATGCGTAAGGCTGGTGCCATGTAAGCCGGCCCGAGGAGACGCACTGGTGGCCAGATATGTAGAGCCGGCTTCATGGCACTTGGCTCAATGCTCAATCTAGCCCTACTAGTGCGGGGAGGTGGAATAACCCGCACCGGGCTATGAACACGTACAGGAGACACCATGCGCTCTACTGCGTAACACGGTGTCTGCCCGTACTCTCGCTCTCCACGGTAAGTACAGGGAGTAGGCGCAGGTCTCCTACCTGACTTCGCCACACTCCCTTTTAGGCCCCCCCCAAGAAATTTTTGGGTTGTACTCGCGGGCCTCCAGCCTTGCCTCCGTGCTGCCTCCTCATATCGCCGCCTCTCTGCTTTCGCTGCCTCCAGCTCAGCTTTGGGGCGGCGATATTCTCCTGGTTGAGCCCAAGGTCCCTTACCATCCAATTCGTCCTCCCATGTCCAGAAATCCTGTGTAGGTGGGTCCTGTTGCTGTTTCACACGCCGCTTGGTCCGATTGTGGTGGGTAATTCTGTCTCGTCTATGGGTGAGAGAGAGTGGACCAAGGCGCAGCGTGTGCAAAATACATTCTCTTTTATTTTAGAGAAAGGGAAAAAACACGCAACGAACACTTTAACAAACTGAAACAAAACAACAAACGATCGTGAAGCTATAGACGTAAGTGCACACACAAGCTACAAACGTACAACATAGACAATTACCCACAAAACCCCAATGCCTATGACTGCCTTAAATATGGCTCTCAATCAGAGACAATGAACCACAGCTGCCTCTAATTGAGAACCAATCTAGGCAGCCATAGACATACAAACACCTAGACAAGACACTGACCCCTTTACCATACAAAACCCCTAGACAATACAAAAACACATACATTCCCCATGTCACACCCTGACCTAACTAAAAAACATAAAGAAAACAAAGAATACTAAGGCTAGGGCGTGACACTTGCCTTGCTGATATTTGCCATGCAATGCAGATAGATTAAATAACGTAGCTAGCTATGTTCTTGCTTATTGTGCAGTGGAGGATAAAAATACCTCTATGCCTATGGATGTGTAGCTAGCTATGTAGCCGATCTGTGTATGGACCCAAACGTTTGGTATAAATATTCGTTCAGAACCTAGCTATGAACCTCAGCTATCATAGCCAGTTGTATCAACTCCAAAACAGTCTTAATGACATTAACGAAGCCTATGGATTGAGTAGAATATAATATAACTTTGTGCCAAGGATGCAAGTTGTATATACATGTAGTTATTACCATGCATGAGATCAGCAAGGCTACATTGTAGCCTGTACATGTAATATATTCACTGATCATGTACTCTACCTTGGCCAATAAAGGTGCAGTTCAGGTATGAATGCCTTTGAGATTATTTTTCAGTCATATCCAATACCAGGAGTATCAAATTCCAGTCTTTGAATGATGCTGTGTCTGCATGTATGTATTACAATTATACACTTCAACAGTGTTTACCAATCCTGGTCCTGGGACATCAATGGTTACACATTGTAACTAATAGACTAGAAACAGGATTTAACTAGTTAAAGGCTGATTTGTAATTCATATATACAGAAATAGAATTTAAAAAACAGTACACTACACTACCTATGCATCATGTAAATACTCTAAACCCGGTTCATCTCAATATCTAATGCCCTTCATCTGCATTGATCTGATAAACACAGGATAGGTGTAGTATTTCATCAAATGAGAGACTTAATTTCAACCAGTAGAGAATGTGAAACGCTTTATTGAAAGAAGTTCATTATCCAAGTGTTATAAATACATGTATTATAAACATTATAATTGTAATATTATAAATACAAGTTCAATCTGCGAGAGAGGTGTAAAAGACAGAAAGGGAAAGAGGTAAGAACATAGGAGCAGCGAAGGCACCATATGATTAATGAATCACAGTGCTACCCAAATATTCTCTCAGTTCATCATAATTACATAATAGTGTCTTTATTCAGCCCGAAGGTTATCTTAAAAGCGGGTGGCGATGATGGGACTGGGGGTTGGCATCCTCTCTCACATCAAAACATACCTGCAGACGAGAGACAGATGGACAGAGAGAGATAGCATGTTTAAGCGTTGTGTTTTTATTTTCTATTCTAATATTGTTAGTCATCATAATAATCAGGAGGTGAAATGCAAAACTGAGCATGGGTCATTAACTTTGGGACCAGTGCATTTATATCTGTATTTCAATGTAACTAATACTTCCTGTTGACCTGACCAAGTGACCTCTCACCTCTGATCATGCTGTGCCATCTATGTAGCCAGTTCAGATGCGGGAGGGGTTCACCGACACAGCTGATATAAGCTAGAGGATTTAGGGAGAAGAGGAGAGAGGGAGGAAGTGAAGGAGAGAGACTGTTATTGAGAAAATAAGGTAGTTTAAGAGACAGTGTTCAACAGGAATCTGTGTGTGTGGCGTAACCTGGTGTCTACACCACACTAAGTGGCTGCAAAGTACTTTATACTGAAAAAACATGAACGGACACACAAGGACAAACAATATAGCATAGTTATAGAAATAATGAAGTGTCTTACTATTCTCCATGGTTGGCCCTCTTGCCTATTCTTTGAAGATGGAAGGAGCTACAGTTATACACCTGAGCCTGCTTACTGCACAACACAATCCATCAATCAGATTGATACATAAGTGTGTAGGTGTGGGTTATAGGGTGTCTAATTGTCCTACATTTTTTCAATATGGGTGATCTAAAATAGCTTGTTTTGTTTTTGTACAGACATCACACTCTTACCTAAACAGCACCGTCTACTTCTAAGAAGTATAAATCAAAGGGAGAGAAACTGGGAATTGAATAACTGCAGTTGACTTAGCTAAGTAAATGGAAGAATACTCTTATTGCAATGTGAATGGCTCTTAAAAGAGCCTTTGGTTGTGCATAGTGTAGTCTATGGTGTTGCCAGGGAACAGGAGCCTCTTCAAAGAAGTAAGAGGTGAAGATCTCCCGCACATGGAATGCCTCTCTTGCTGCGTTATTGGACACCATCCTTGAAACAGCAGACTTCTTCTCTGGCACACGGCGGTGAGTTGCAGACCCCCCTCCTGGTCCTCGTGTCCATCCTCATGAAGTTATGCATGACACAAGTAACCTTCATACACCTGAATTCCTCCAGGAGGCAGTTCCAGATGGCCCTGGTCACCCAACCTTGTAGTAACCTACACGTTAACTGTAGGCAATAGTTTTGAAGGAATCTCCAGGTATCTGTAGGAATATGGAAGACAATGTAATTATTAGACTTTTACATCACCAGGTCACTGTGGATTATTAAAGTATAATATACCTGATAACAAATCATGATGTAAGATGACGCCGGAGAAGAAGGCAGATGTTTTACATGCCCCCAACCAATTGTTCGATTATTTGTTGTTTGTAACAAATTTTTATACTTATTTTGTGCATAATGTTGCCGCTACCGTCTCTTATGATCGAAAATAACTTCTGGACATTAAAACTGCGATCACTCACCACGGACTGGCAGAATCCTTTTTTTCCTTTAATGAGTCTGAAGAGGCCGACGCGAACGATATACTGCTTTCTCGGGAACAGGCCCAGATCCCTGTGATTTGCGTGAAGAGGAGCGGGAGAAAAAGGGGCCTGAGGGCAGGCTGCCTTCTGAGAATTCGTAGGCGATCAAATAAACCCCAACTTCCTTCCATTCTGCTAGCAAATGTGCAATCTTTGGACAATAAAATAGATGACCTATGCAGAAGATTAAACTACCAAAGGGACATTCAAAACTGTAATATCTTATGCTTCACGGAGACGTGGCTGAACGACGACACTATCAACATACAGCTGGCTGGTTATATGCTGCACCGGCACGATAGAACAGCGGCGTCTGGTAAGACAAGGGGCGGCGGACTATGTATTTTTGTAAATAACAGCTGGTGCACAATATCTAAGGAAGTCTCGAGCTGTTGCTCGCCTGAGGTAGAGTATCTCATGATAAACTGTAGACCACACTACCTACCTAGAGAGTTTTAATCTGTATTTTTAGTAGCTGTTTACATACCACCACAGTCAGAGGCTGGCACTAAGACAGCCTTGAATGAGCTCTATTCCACCATAAGCAAACAAGAAAACACTCACCCAGAGGCGGCGCTCCTAGTAACCGGGGCCTTTAATGCAGGGAAACTTAAATCCGTTTGACCAAATTTCTATCAGCATGTTAAATGTGCAACCAGAGGAAAAAAACTCTGGACCACCTTTACTCCACACACAGAGACGCATACAAAGCTCTCCCTTGCCCTCCATTTGGCAAATCTGACCATAATTCTATCCTCCTGATTCCTGCTTACAAGCAAAAATTAAAGCAGGAAGCACCAGTGACTAGAGCAATAAAAAAGTGGTCAGATGAAGCAGATGCTAAGCTACAGGACTGTTTTGCTAGCACAGACTGAAATGTTCCGGGATTCCTTCGATAGCATTGAGGAGTACACCACAGCCAACTAGCTAGCTCATTTAGGAGCTTATTTGAGTTAGCCTGCACTGTAGCTAGTTAGCTAATAATACATCATTTTCTTTACATTTTCAAAATAAATTTACTTAGTTGAATAGGTTCTCCCAGCCATGTGGACAATTGGAATCAGGGCAGCAAGTTTGTTTGTCACCATAGCCTTTATTACTATTGAACTATCTACCCATTTAATAACCAGACCTTCATACAAACTTGCTATGCTGAATTCTTGATGCACAATCTAACATGCTGCTATATGCTGCCATGTGCTGCCAGCAAGCCCACAAGCAAGTCTCAATGGGTAGCCTAAGCGGCATGCGGAAATTTACCGCTATCTAGTGTACATGCACCGTTAGTCATTTTAAGTAACTCTAACCACCCGCGGGCCAGATTGGACCCCCTCCGGCCCGCACACCGTATGTTTGACACCCGCGCTATAAACCCTTTAGCTTGTTAGTGTGTTTGTGCATCTGTTTATTTCGATCCTGCAGCATTGGGCTGACCTGGACATGCTCCTCAGCTAAATACAGAAACAGAGATAATAGATGGGTCAATATAGTCTCTGATGGCCCATTCCTCTTCATGGGAATTTGATTTGGCCACACTGCCAAAGGGCTGCTTCTGCAGACAACGAGCGCCGCAGTAATATAATGCTCAGTCTCAAAAGTTCATATGGTTAGAGTATCATTAGATCTATTCCATTCAGAATCCTATATGTTTGGTGAATGAAGTCAAGAGGTCTGAATGTCAATATATGAGAGGGAGTCATAGACATAGTCTCCCCATTATTCCATTTTATAATGATGTTGAACTTCACTGCAGGCGTCAATATTGTCAATTACTTCATAAGAATCTGTATTTTAGAGGACCTGTATTCCACGTCGGTTTAGGTGTAATAGTGGAGACGAATGGCAAACTGAAGGCTGAGTTAGCTGGCTGAATATCCATAATAATTCCTTTCATATCTTGTGGTTTGAAGTCTCTTCAAATCCATCGAAAGCATCTGTCTCATCGGTTGTTACCTGGTACACCTGGTGCATGCTGCTAAAGGATATCAGTCTTCTACTGTCACTTTTGTCATAATGATGAGACCAAGGCGTAGCGTGAGTAGAGTTCCACATAATTTTAATAAACTGAAACTCAGCTAACAAAACAACAAACAACCAAACGAACCATGAAGCTACTGATGTGCACTAAGGCAACAATACATGGACAAGATCCCACAACAAAAATGAGGAAAATGGCTACCTAAATATGATCCCCAATCAGAGACAACGATAAACAGCTGTCTCTGATTGGGAACCATATCAGCCCAACATAGACATACAAAAACCCCTAGACATACAAAAACTAGAGTACCCACCCTAGTCACACCCTGACCTAACCAAAATATATAGAAAAACAGAGATATCTAAGGTCAGGGCGTGACAGTACCCCCCCAAAGGTGCAGACTCCCGGCCGCAAACCTGAACCTATAGGGGAGGGTACGGGTGGGCATCTACCCTCGGTGGCAGCGCCGGTTCTGGATGCAGCCCCCCCTCCTTACACTGATCCCTTTGTGGATCATCTCCGGAGGCTCTGGACTGCAGCTCGTCGCTAGAGATCCCGGACTGTGGACCATCGCTGGAGACCCCAGACTGTGGACCATCGCTGGAGACCCCGGACTGGGGACCGTCGCTGGAGACCCCGGACTGGGGACCGTCGCTGGAGATCCTGGACTGGGGACCGTTGCTGGAGATCCCGGACTGGAGACCGTCGCTGGAGGTTCCGGACCGTGGACCATCGCTGGAGGTTCCGGACCGTGGACCGTCGCTGGAGGTTCCGGACCATAGACCGTCTCAGGAGGTTCCGGACCGTAGACCGTCTCAGGAGGTTCCCGGACCGTAGACCGTCGCCGGAAGCTCTGGACTGGGAACTGTCGCCGGAAGCTCTGGACTGGGAACTGTCGTCGGAAGCTCTGAACTGGGAACTGTCGCCGGAAGCTCTGGACTGGGAACTGTCGCCGGAAGCTCTGGACTGGGAACTGTCGCCAGAAGCTCTGGACTGTGGAGGCGCACTGGAGGCCTGATGCGTGGTGCCGGCACTGGTGGTACCGGGTTGATGACACGCACCTCAGGGCGAGTGCGGAGAGGAGGCACAGGACGTACTGGACTGTGGAGGCGTACTGGCGATACAGTACGTAGAGCCGGCGCAGGATATCCTGGTCCGAAGAGGTGTACTGGAGACCAGGAGCGCTGAGCCGGCACAACCCGTCCTGACTGGATGCCCACTCTAGCGCGGCGAATACGGGAAGCTGGAACAGAGCGCACCGGGCTATGAATGCGCACTGGAGACACTGTGCGCATCACTGCATAACACGGTGCCTGACCAGTCACACGCTCCCCACGGTAAGCACGGGGAGTTGGCTCAGGTCTAAACCCTACCTCCGCCAATCTCCCCGTGTGCCTCCCCGATTTTTTTTTTTTGGAGCTGCCTCTCGGGCTTCCGTGCTAGCCATGTCCCCTCGTATCGTCGCCGTTCCTCTTTCGCTGCCTCCGCCTGCTTCCATGGCAGGGTCTTGTCCCCTGCCATTACCTCCTCCCAGGTCCAGGATGTCCTCCACTCACTTTTCTCCCGGGCCCAGGATCCCTACTCCTCTTGAACACGCTGCTTGGTCCGTTGGTGGTGGGATCTTCTGTCACGTTCGTCATAATGATGAGACCAAGGCGCAGCGTGAGTAGAGTTCCACATAATTTTAATAAACTGAAACTCACTTAACAAAACAACAAACAACCAAACGAAACGTGACGCTACTGATGTGCACTAAGGCAACAATACATAGACAAGATCCCACAACACAAATGAGGAAAATGGCTACCTAAATATGATCCCCAATCAGAGACAACGATAAACAGCTGTCTCTGATTGGGAACCATATCAGGCCAACATAGACATACAAAACCCCCTAAACTAGAGTACCCACCCTAGTCACACACTGACCTAACCAAAATATATAGAAAAACAGAGATATCTAAGGTCAGGGCGTGACATCTACCTTTGTGTGACGTGAATTCAGGGCCGGGGCTGGCTGATGGAGAGAAGAACAGCAGATGGAAAGCTGAGGAAGAAAGAAGCAGAATGGAGGATGGTGAGGAGGAGGAAAGAGGAGAACAGCAGGACATGCTGACAGCTAAGGAGCTTCAGGACTGTGCAGGTACATGCACTTCACCCTGGAGCTGAAGAATCCACACCGCTCACATCTGACAGCATGCCATTATACTGCACATACAATTAACTATAATCACCAGTGACTTGCATTCAGTAGGCCAAACCTTCCCCTCTCACTGTACTATAGTAAGAATATTTATGTTAGTGAAAATATGACACAATGGAAGAGTACAGGTGTTAGTTTATTGACTGTTTTATTGGCTGAATATGTATTTGGCGTGTGGGTATTTCGCAAGAAGAAGACCAGCGTCGAAATGGCTACCAGCCTTACAATATGGCTACCAGCCTTACAATATGGCTACCAGCCTTACAATATGGCTACCAACCTCACAAAATGGCTACCAGCCTTACAATATGGCTGCCAGCCTTACAATATGGCTACCAGCCTTATAATATGGCTACCAGCCTTACAATATGGCTACCAGCCTTACAATATGGCTACCAGCCTTACAATATGGCTACCAACCTCACAAAATGGCTACCAGTCTTACAATATGGCTACCAGTCTTACAATATGGCTACCAACCTCACAATATGGCTACCAGCCTTACAATATGGCTACCAGCCTTACAATATGGCTACCAGCCTTACAATATGCCTACCAGCCTTACAATATGGCTACCAGTCTTACAATATGGCTACCAGCCTTACAATATGTCTACCAGCCTTACAAAATGGCTAAATAGGAATGCATCTCCATCTATCTGAGAAGAATCGGAAAGGGGGATGCAGGGGGAGAGATAGAAGAGGGGTTTTACTATTCCATGTCGCTATTGCCTAGTGTCACTGCACTGCCTCTGCTGTCTCTGTTCTCTACAGCACGTCCCATTAGAAATGACTTGAATTGGGTTGAGAAAAGCCACTTCAATTCTAGTGAGCTTGGTACCGGCACAGAAAATGTGTTTATTGTGGATTGCTCTCCCCCAAGATACGAGGAGAATAGCTACTTGTTTTAATAAAAGGTTGGCATCATCTCTCCCTGGCAAATTTGTATTTTGGATATTTCTCAAATTCTCAAAACCATTCCCAGACAGAACATATTCAGCAACACTAGAAACCAGTGTAATATGTGAACGTTTCATTCCAGACAAAGTTTCTATGCTGGCGAATCATTTAATGCATTATCCCACTAAGTGTTAAATACCAACCGTGGCTTACTCACCATTATTTCTGTCATGTTTCCAGTCCTGGTGTAGCTTTCATTATATGCACTGCTGTTTCTGTTGTAAAAGGTCACCCCTGACGTTGCCTGACAGGCTAATATAGCGCTGTGGAGCGCACCGAGCAGTGTACCAGAGTAATGAAGGGCCACATTCTCCACAAAGGGAAAGGGTTAACGTCCGTCAGTCTAGCACTGAATGACTGCATGAGAAACAGCTCCTGCAACAGTACAGTGTACTTGCTGTGCGTGCACACAGCACAGCGATCCAATGATCTTGATGCCTCTCAATCATCCCCATCATCCCCTCTCAATCATCCCCATTGAAACTATCATCCCTATCTCTCCCACACCATTCCTCACCATATCATTTGCATTTTAATTTATTCTTGTCACACAATCAATCAATCCTTCAAAGTGGAATTTGCATAATTAAGCATGTCATTCCTTTTAATCTTTAATCTTCGTTAAGGGACTTCAGATAGGACAGTTCCAATTAGGACCCATTGTTTCCATGATCCATCAGTGAGTGTTGTAGCTGACCCTTTTCCTTTTTCCACATCTAAGAGTGTTTTCCTGTTATTGTCATCTTCCCTGCTGTAACTAGTGGTTCATGATAGATGTTGTTTTTCCTCCGACACAACAGTGTGCTGGACTCTCCCTCTCTCCTTCTCCTCCATCCCTTCCTCGCCCCCTCACCCCCTCCGCCTCCCTCCCTCCCTTCCTCCCTCACCCAGGCAGTCTGGGGTCTCATGTAATTTAGTTTTTCCCCCGACACAACAGTGGGCTGGACTCTCTTCCTCCCTCTCTCTCTCACTCTTCCATCCCTCCCTCACCCCCTCCTCCTCCCTCCCTCCCTACCTCCCTCACCCAGGCAGTCTGGGGTCTCATGTAATGAGTTAAGAAGTGAACCGCCTTTTCTTCTAAATATAGAGCAGCACGTTGTTCTCGCTCAATCAGCATTCACCTGCAGATCACGACTGTATCTCAGAACACAACAGTGTGTTTGTTCTCCAGATCACAGAGTGGCCTTGAAGAAACATGTGCCTTATAAGCAGTGGTTAGCCAATGATCAAAGAATGGTCCTATCTACAGCAAAGGGCTTCAAGTTTCATGGGCTTCAAATCTAAGTCCAAGGGTTTTGTGGTCTCCATGTCAACGGGTCCACATACTCAGAACGCTGTGGTATATTATTTTGTTTGATGAAATGGATTTCAGTCTGAGGGGATGTGGATGCCTCTGTGGATGAGGAGCTAGTTTGTGTGTGTGTGTGTGTGTGTGTGTGTGTGTGTGTGTGTGTGTGTGTGTGTGTGTGTGTGTGTGTGTGTGTGTGTGTGTGTGTGTGTGTGTGTGTGTGTGTGTGTGTGTGTGTGTGTGTGTGTGGATGTACTCATCCGCCTCTTAGAGACTCAGCTCTCCTGACAAGTGATAAAATAATCATGAGAACATTTGTTGCTTCTGAGTAGGGAGTCAGAGAGGGAGAGAGAGTGACAAGAATAGAGGGGGTAGAGGAAAGCAGAGGTATGGATATATGGGTGAGGGAAAGAGGAACAGAGAAAGAGTGGAAGATGGGGGATAGATTTTGACGTAGACTACTCGGTATGATTTCCTTGAAATGCAAAGAAACTTCAAGGAAGACGGGGAAAGTGGTGGAAAGTATGATGGGTCAAAAATATTGGTGATGAACAGAGTGAGGTCTGCTTTAAGAGACGTAATTCACAGGCTGTGGGTGACAGCAGGTAGAGATGGAGAGAGGAAGGGAGAAAAAGAGAAAGGGAAGGATAGATGTCTGAAGGTGCTTTTAGCTGTTTCTTGGCTGTATAATGCCCAGAGATGTCAGCCATAGTGAGACTGCATTCAGCTGCATACGCTCTCTCTTTCTCTCTCCCTCTCTCTCTCTTTCTCCCTCTCTCTCTCTCTCTCTCTCTCTCTCACTCTCTCTCTGTCTGTCTGTCTGTCTGTCTGTCTGTCTGTCTGTCTGTCTGTCTGTCTGTCTGTCTGTCTGTCTGTCTGTCTGTCTGTCTGTCTGTCTGTCTGTCTGTCTGTCTGTCTGTCTGTCTGTCTGTCTGTCTGTCTGTCTGTCTGTCTGTCTGTCTGTCTGTCTGTCTGTCTGTCTGTCTGTCTCCCTATCTCTGTGTGTCTTTCCTCTCCTCTCTCTCTCTCTGTCCCTCTCTCTGCCCCAGGATTGTTTAGATCCTGAGGGAAAGAGATTAATGTGGATGTCTTGAGGACAGACAGTGTGCCTGGACCAAAGCCCTTAGGGTCCAGTAGATAGATGCACCAGGGGTGTGAGGAGGTGTAGAGGGGTGAAAGGGTTCCTAATTGCGGTCAACTGATGCGGTCAGTCAATTGCAGGGTTTGACTAGAGACAACTGGTCAGATCCTGTGAACCCAATATGGTGTGAGTCCAGTCCTATGGGTTTTAGCTGAGGCTAGGCTCTCATCTCAAGGTAGACAGTGTAAATTATTTTATTATTAGGTTTACAAGCCCTTATTCAGTGTACTGGATAAAAGTGTTGAAGTTTAGCTTGTAGGCCTTGGACCGGGAGTATATGGTTAGCTGTTTACAATGTTAGCTGTTCACAATGTTAGCTGTTCACAGTGTTAGCTGTTCCCAATGTTAGCTGTTCACAATGTTAGCTGTTCCCAATGTTAGCTGTTCACAATGTTAGCTGTTCACAATGTTAGCTGTTCCCAATGTTAGCTGTTCACTGCCCAGTATTCCTCATAACTTTGGAGGTTCATGCCCCCGGGTATGTGTGTGTGTGTGTGTGTGTGTGTGTGTGTGTGTGTGTGTGTGTGTGTGTGTGTGTGTGTGTGTGTGTGTGTGTGTGTGTGTGTGTGTGTGTGTGTGTGTGTGTGTGTGTGTGTGTGTGTGTGAGAGAGGGTGTGTGTGAGAGTGTGTGTGTGAGAGTGTGTGTGTGAGAGTGTGTGGCAACCAAAGAGTCTCATGGACTGGAGCCTGCATTGAGAGAAGACTTAGCGCCTTGCTGAGTGCTAAGAGTATTTGACCAGACTTGCAGGCATGCCTTAGTCTGACTCTGAAGTCTGAACCATAGGCTACTCTCCCACTGGTCACACCACATCATTTCAAAGTGGAAATGTGGGTAATATTTGGTTGAGACATTCATCAATGAGATTTAAACCTTTACTCACCTACTCAATAAGACAGCCAGAAGTGTGTTGAATTCCCAATGTGTTTACACTATGCTTTCAACCATCTAAAAGCACAACCAAATTCCAATGGAAGAACAATATCAGATGTTTGGTTAAGTTGTCATCTAAATGTGTTAGAACTGCACTTTCAATCAGTTGTAAAAGCAGGAGATGTATATTTTGTGCCACGGACTTAGTCTGGCTTTAATTCCAGTTTGTCTACAAATAACTGTTGGATAATGAATTCACGTCTCCATCTTAACCAAAAATCTAGGTTAAAGAATAGGACGAAATCAAATCAAACTTTAAATGGACTTTATATAAAGTTTGATTTGATTTAGTCCTATTCTTTAACTTAGATTTTTGGTTGAGATGGAAACATGAATCCAACATATCAATTATAAACATTTAGACAAACTGTAATTAAAGCCAAAGTGGAATTAAAGCCAGACTTAGCCCTAGTACAAACAGCGCTCTATCGCCGCACCTAACAAAAACACTTCACTGTCTCGTTGAAAGAGCGGGGATAGAGTGCCGCCTCGTCGGACTTTTGATAATAGTTCGGCAGCCTCTGCCGCTCTTTCGGCGCGGTGCTGGTGTTTCATGTGGCCCACCAGAGCAGTTCTTCCACTGTCGGGAGACATGGCAATGCGTATTAACACATGTTAATTGTATGCAAATAAAGGCTGCTTCGCTACCACACCCACAACGGAAGCACAGTCATGGTCTCATACATGGTCTTGTATGAAACCAATCCGTACGTCAAGCAAAGCTCTTCACCGTGCCAGCCCGCTCATAATTTCTATTTACTTCAACTCGCCATAAATTCGGCGTCTGAACTGTGCATAACTATGCAAGCTGAAAATACCTCTCCTTCAAATGTTTATATCTGGTTGCGTTGACAACCAAACACAATTCAATATCCAGTTTGCCTACAAATTAATCATTTATATGTTGGATTCACATCTCCATCTCAAACAAAAATCCAAGTTAAAGAATAAGACTAAATCGAACCTAATCAAACTTTGAATGCACTTTAAATAAAGTTTGGTTTTATTTAGTTATATGCTTTAACTTAAATGTTTGGTTGAGATGAAGATGAGAATCCAACATATTAATGATTAACTTGAAGATTACATTGAAATCAATTAAAGCTTGAAACCATAGACCTATACTTTATATATTGTCTATTTTTAGTTGAATCATGGGTTGAATTGAAATAATAGATGTTGATGACTTCGCAAATGCTATATAGGCCTAAATAGTATAATATTGAGGATATGACTTATAACGTATTGTTACATTTTATTTGCTCTGTTTAAACCTACCCTTTGGAATGACTTCGATAGGAACAGTGAATATATTTAGTTATTTAGAGATCTATCGATAATCAATCATTCACGCGTTAGCACAATGGTAGTGGTCAGTGACAAATATCAAAGCCAATCTCTGGTTGGGAGACCAGTAGGAGATGTTGCCCAGCCTATATGCATTTTTTCTGATAGTGTATATAACATTGAAGATCTGACATTGTTTCAAAGGTACAAATGCAACATATTTTATACAAAGTTTGTATATGTTGGACATTGGTTACAATTATGACATAATTCTGTGGTTCAAATTACATCCTCAAAACAAGTTAACGTGGATTACTTTTTCAAATACAATGTATTTTGCACGTAGATCCACGTCACAGTAAATTCACAAATTCATTTTTATAAAAGTCAAGGCATGAGTGCACTATATTTAATAGTCTTGAGTAATCGTTCACCTGTGCATTAAAACGAACCAGTCTTACAGCCAATTAAAATATATGCATTTGAACAATATTAGATTTTACACAGTTATTTATGTATGTAATTGTGTGCAAATGGAGGAAAAGTTTAGACTTGTGTCTAAAAACCATCTCCTTATAATATATTGTTACAATTATAATAGACTAGTAACATTATTATTGTTAATATTATCATCGTTGTTATTATTACTGTCATTACATTATTATTATTGTTACTGTTATTGTTATTCCTATTACAGTACAGTATAACATGCACAAGGTCCTCGATCACATTTTAAATGTAACTCACTTGTTGAATATATACTGCCTATTTATGCTGCTTTGTGCGATAGGCCTATGCCATACATGAATAAATCTAATCTCGTGCAACACGTAGGCTGTAACATGTACAATAGATATCAATGAAGAGATACGACAACGTCACGTTTATTCGTAGCATGCTGCACTTTTCATTCAAGTTTCATCTTGGTACAAAAATCATGCAGCATCAGGTGCTTTCAAAAAGTGCAAAAACAGTAGGTCCAAATACCACTTTGTACTGCAGGCTACAGACCAAGCCGCGTGCATGCTGAGCTGGACATTAAAACAGTCGTTGAGGCAGCGATGGGGTTAGTTATTAAACATGCAAGATCCCAGCACCTTGAGTGTTTGCCAGACATGCTACTTAGAAACGGGACCAAGAAAAATATATTTTCAGAGAATTCCCACGTCCAAAATGTATAGCCTGCTGTCAGAACTGAAATGGAAAAGATATACAATATGCATGCGTAAAGTTGTTAAAACAATCATGGAAATATCGACTTTTGCAAATATAATTTGAGGTAACCACGTGTAAACATTTTTATCACAAGAGTCCATTACTTTTTTCAAGTTGACAGTCAAAAACAAAACAATATCCAACAGCCTATGCGTAAACAACGATGCCTTCCTGGTTCTCCTTAAACGTTTGAGGTGAGGAATTGGCCGCGCTTGACTGCAATTGCAGTCTATACTGCCAAACATGTTTTGTAAGGAAATCAAACGCTTTGCATATCATCGTGCCGCCCCAAAGACAGCGTGTTGAAGCTATGGGTCCGTGGCGCGCGGCTACACACCATTCTCCATCCCGGCGCCATAGACTAGCTGAGTCCTATCATCACCGGCGCCTCTACGTCTTTGGAAGGTCTCCGGTCCTTCACCATAAAGTTAATCATACTCTCCGATTTGATCATGAGGTTGCAGCCGAGGAAAAAGATGCCAAACATGACGGTGAGCGACAGTACGCACAGGACCGCGATCTGTACGACGCGACTGATAAAGAGTTTCCGCTCGTCCGAAGGCAGCGCCAGCGAGCCGCCGTCACTGGTTGCCACGTCCGTCCCGTTGCAGCAGTTCACCAGAGTACCGGCGAGGACTTGGCTCCTGTTGAATAGTGCGCCCTGGGCTTGGTCGAAGAAGGAGCCGTTCATGTCTCCGTGGATGTCAGTCTGACAGCGCTATGGCAGCTATGGGCGCACGCGGTTCCACAGACACACACTCACGGCTAAACCCTGTCTCGCAGTTGCACGTTGCGTCATGTGACTGTGAAAACAAACCAAAGTAAAAATCAAATGAGAAATATATAATCTTCTTTTAATTTCGGTAATAGCAGCACTACCAAAAGCTGATATGTCGGTGCGTATCAGCGGAGAGAAACTATCACAACCCTAACCAGATGCCGTATTCAGCGTCATACTTGCAAGTCAACGTAATAAACTGAACACAACTTCTACGTAGCTCGAACCTCTTAAGCGGGTCCCATTTGACATCTCGAAGGAGGTGTAAGTCTGTATGTAAGACTGCCCTGCATGCGCACCTGTGCCCGCGTGTGTGCGCTTTCCTGGCTAGCCTCTCGTGCATTTTAAAGGGCTGATGAGTTCCCCGGTGGATCTCCACGAGGGGAGGTGGGTGGGCGGGTGCGAACAGTAGGCAATTGAACGATTTATGCAGCCCTCATCGACTGTCAGTGACAGCAGGCATATAGAGTGTTATTATTAGAATATGTAATCAATGGCATAAGGATTGGTATTGTTCTGTCACCACCAACACTGAAGAACTCCCATTATATGATTTCTGATGGATGTAGAGTATGACAATTCTTTACAACCTTAATGATGGGAGATACGTGTATCAATCTCTACAACATTTTGCTCAAGCTGCATTTCTCCCTGTAGTGCCACCGTTCTAATATTCACTGCATAATAAAACAGGAGGCCTCACAACAAAGGAGGGGTCTGAAAATAACCTGATGTACTGTACAGTTAAGTTCTGCACTCATCCTCCAAATGCCACCGTGACAGTACAACCTGAAGCACAGTCAGAGAGAGACACATTCAGAGACAGACTTCTTGAATTGAGAGACGGAGAAATGTAATCAAGTTGATCAATCTGGGCAAACTTTTCAGCAGAGAAGTCTATTTCCATTCCTCCTCTCTCTGCATACTGTGTGTGTGTGGACGCCAGTGCTACTTTCGCTGAGATTAACAGCCTCTCTCTGTTTTATTAACATTCCTTATTCAAATAGCAGTTTCTCTCTCAAGTGCACAGTCAAGCTAGTTCAGCTGCCGAGGAGGCAACTCCCTCGACAAACATTAAGATCTCTGCAGTACCGCCAACGAGATGCAGGTTTAGATGCTCTGACAAACGGAACGCAACCATGATCACCATCAACTACATGCAGATTGAAGATTGGGTATGAGAGCTTATTGTCTTCGCCCCCTATGGAGTTAACCTTATCAACCATGCCTTTGTATTGAAAAACGTACATGTGCCCTAGTGATAGGCTATATGATTGGCTGTACATATTCCAGTTACTGAAAGAGTCTCCAAGGCTCATATTATGCATATCGTCAATGGTTTGTAAGGACTTTTTCCTTCCCAGTTTGGCTTTCGGTGTTGAGCTTGTGTCAAGATAGAGGACCTCACAAGGAGCCTTAAGAGGCAAATTGTATCCAACTGTTCATATTCTTCTTCTCATGATGATCACCTGCTACAGTAATATTATTCTCCTGCTGCCATTACCATCTGTTATCTTTAGTACCATCAAGCCCTCTTTAATGGCCAAACGGGGAACTGTATTCTCATAGGTCATTATCTCTGGCATCCACAATGACTTTGAGTGTCGAGAACATTGGCTTGGAACAGAAGTGCTATCATTCTGAGTAGTAAACAGTATTTTCTCATCATAGACCAGAACACTACTATTATGCACACAGAACCTCCACGGTTCAGTCTTTATTATATTTGAACAGGAGTATTATAATAACCTTACAGTCATTTATGCTCGTCTTGTCCCTGGGCATTGTGGAGTAGGCTATTATATGAAGAAGCAATGGCACCGACGTTATGGTGGGCAGGTGTAGGCTATGACGATGCTTTCAAAAAAAATACTCCCTCAGATAATGTGAGAGAATATTTAAGCCCCCAGACCGAATATTTTGTTGATCCTCTAAACAAAGCCTGTGAAAACCAATTTAGGATGCTCACCTTATGTCTGGCTATAAGCGGCTTTAGGCTGCGAACTGAGAAGCGTGTGTACAAACAACGATTAGCTCTTTACACAAATATATTTAATTGCACTTCTAGGGGGTCAATTACAGTTTATTTATCACTGTATAATAACTGGAGATCAAACAAAGTGTTTGGTGTCCACCAAGCTGGAATAATCCTATTAGCCGTTTCTCATTTCGATCAGGGACTTGTAAATGACAACAGTTGACGGTATCAACTAATGTGGCGTAGATGTCATTCTGTTCATTCATTTAATAGTGTATTGTCATTATAGAAACAGACATGGATTTAAATGTCGATTCCTTTGTAAATACAGCCTGCCTCCCCGTTAACGATAAAGCACACAGTCGTCTATTTATGAAACATTAAACTGCAGCCCACGCAAAGTCAAATACGGTTGCAATGCAAAGTACAGCCAGGGTGAAGAGGAAGTTCTTGAATGAAAATTCTGTTACTTTCAA
This sequence comes from Salvelinus namaycush, assembly GCF_016432855.1. Taxonomy (NCBI): domain Eukaryota; kingdom Metazoa; phylum Chordata; class Actinopteri; order Salmoniformes; family Salmonidae; genus Salvelinus; species Salvelinus namaycush. Next base: position 67,548,330 of record NC_052309.1, on the reverse strand, counting down.
ACTTTTTGATATGAAACTGCTTACAAAGACTTGTTCACAACATTTCCACAGACTTTGAAGTCAATTAATTATATTTTTCGTCCATTTGCTGCACACAACCTGTTGGTAAAACTGAGGCTTATATGTGGAATACAGAAGTTATATTTTCTGAGAAGCAGCACGTTCGGTTTGGTCAATTATCTACATCATTAGTGACACTAGATGCAATACAGAACTCAACACACAGGTCACAGGTGGCATGAGCTCATTATTATTTCATATCATGACACACAGCATGTAGGCCTGTGTATAAAGATATAAATAGATATGGAAAGTACATATAGACATGTATGTGTGTCTCAGACTTGTTCCTTAGCAACAGTAGCCCTGTGAGCATAGTGATGGATGGTTGGTAAAGTTATTTTGGTTGAGAAAAGGAGGGAGGGAAGAAGAGAGGGAGAGAGATGGGGTGCCTGGACAAGGAGAAGGGAAAACGCTTCCACTTAGCACGGGGGAATTGGCAGCCTAGCAACACAAACTAAGTGAAGACATCCCTTAGCAACAGGGAGGGGTTTAGCCCATACTCCACCTCCCCCTTCCACCTCCCCACTCCACCTCCACCCATGTCTTTAGAGGCCTTCACACAGGGCATGGCAGCACCTGAACACAGCAGAGTAGAAGTCCCCACCCTCCATACACTTCTCCATCCCCCAACCCCTTCATCTCGACATCCCTTCTCCAGAGGTGCAGCTGGGGGCAGACTTCTTAGGATGTTGATCCAGTTCAATTAGTCTAATAGATTACCTGCAGCCAAGTTTTCATTAGATGAACTAAGTGTGTGTGTGCGACTGGCTTGTGTGTGAGTGAGTGTGAGTGGGGGTCTAGATTAAGTGAGAGCGAGAGAGGGGATTAAGCAACAGGAAACACCGATAAACAGAGAGAAGGTTAGGGAGTATAGAAGAGAGAAACAGAAAAAGAGAGACCAAGAGAGAGAGAGAGAAACAGAGAGAGAGAGAGAGAGAGAGAGAGAGGCCATGTCTGGGGTTGTGGGCACTGTGACCCGTGGGACAGTTGATCACATGGAGCTAAATGTAGTCATTAGTTCCCCCCTGACAGAGACTCCAGGTACACAGCAGCAGAGTGTTTCTGACTGCTCCGCTCAACAACCCCTTAACAGGCTACATCCATTAGTCATTCAAGTTGTTTCAGGGAGATAATGGCTTCATTGCCTTCATTTGTTGTAGCGTTGTCCTGTGTGTTTGTGTGTGTGTGTGTGTGTGCGTGCGCATCCATTTGTTTGAATGAGTGTATCTGTTTGTGTGTTTGAGGGCAGTGAATTTGAATTGCATAGCCTTAATTGAATTAACTTGCTTTTTCTGCCTCCTATCTCCAGGGACAATGTCTCTCCCACTTCCCTCATTGAAGAATCTCCTGGCCTAAACATTTTGGCAGATCTACACATCTCTCATTAAACTTTCTAACTTGATTCCTCTCCTTCTTTCGCCCCCTCTTTCTCTCGCCACCTCTCTCCCTCCCTCTCTCTCTCTCTTTGTCTCCGTCTTTCTGTGTTACACAGCAGGCTATGAAACAACCCCATTGAGCCAGAGAGTGGATGTGCTTTTAAAAAGAGCCTGTGGAAGAAAAATGCTCACCCTCTCTTTATCCCTATATCCCTTTCTCCCCTCCGTTAAATGCCAGTTAAGGGTCTTTCTTTCTCTATACGTTCTCATTTGAGTTGCTCTTTTACCTTGGGACACCTGTTGAGGAGAGGAGCAGTGCTCTCCGAGCCAGACAGGCAGGGGGCCAGCGGGTCAGGAGGCACAGCGTCACAACACAAACAACATGTCCGCCATGAGAAGAGCTAGGGCACATCTCAGAAGGTAAACCCCACTGATATATAGACTACCTGAGTTCAAACAAATCCCAGGTGGACCCTCTCTTACACGACAAGGTGGTCTTCATTATATCCAGACCCAGTGAAAAGGAAAGGGGTGACGTGGTGGCGGTTGGTTATCCAAACACTGATATTGGCAGAGTGATTGCATTCTCAGACTCAGTGAAAAGCTTGACCAGTGTTCTATGGAGCGGAGACAGAGGTCAAGACCAATCTCCTGTCACCGGCCCCAAACCCCCCCCCCCCTCCTCCCGATGGTCCGGCTCACTGTTTTAATTGGGTGCCATCTGACCCCCTCTTTAGCTCTTTACCCAGCACAATGTGAGCCATGGAGCATTATCCCCCACACATAGCCAGGAGCAATCAGAGCCCAATGCATGCACACTGCCTGCCGTCCTGGGTATTACAGCTTATCTATTTCTCTTTTTCTATCACCCCACCTCGCCGCAATTCCAGAACACTGGCTAGCGGCAGTAGCTTAGCAACCAGCGAGACAGAGAGAATAACGGGTATAGAGGGAGACGGACAGTGATTCAATAAATGGACAAGCTTAGAGGCAGAGAGAGAGAGAGAGAGAGAGAGACAGAGGCATTGTCCGGCTCCCACTTCCGCCCCCCCCCCAAGTCAATTTCTACAGGGGTGGCGGTGACGGTGACAGGTAGGCAGCAGTGGCGGCGGGGCTGGAGACGGCCAGGGCATTGATCTAATCTTGTTTTTATCCCCCTCCTGCAATTTTAGAGGTACACAATTTCTCTCCTGCTCCATCACTCCATAATGGACAGGCCTGGGAGGGCCACTGGGCAGGTCAGATTCAGATAAAGGAAGAATGGATCAAACAGGACTACTGCATCCTTCTCTAAAGAAGAGATGGGAGAGAATGGATGTAAATTGTCCAGCCTACATGCCCACATACACAACAAGCAAACTATGCTCAAAACCCTGTGAAGAACAGCACAAACCTCCTCATATCTCCTCAGATAATAAGATATAACAGATCAAGTATGAATACATCAGTTTAATTGGGATTATAATCAAATAATTATAAACTCATACTACAGTCATCTGGTTGAAAATGAATATCAGTTTCAACCGCTAGGGTGCTTTCAAGCACAGGTCACTGATTTTGAAACTTTTCTGACCTTTGTTACGTGGGTTGCGTGTAACTATCAATGAACAGACATGCCGTTAGCTGAAAACCAAACAAATATGTAAATAACAATGTTTACAAACACTTTTCTCTGCATTGTTATAACAATGTATTGTTTTTGGCAATATGTCTTTATTTCTATCCATTTTCTATTTCTTGTGTCTTTTATTTTTATTCATACATTTGTTTATTTTAGTTTAGTTTGTATTCATTTATTTATTTATGTTTTTTTGGGGGGAGCGGGGATATTGTCGAATAGACTTCAAAAGATTAGCAGGCAATTTGAATGTCTTGAATCACACAGACGCGTGCCACCATTATAGCGACTGACACATCTGTGCCATTGACATGTAAATTGACATGTAAATATAATGCACATCCACACTCTAGTCTATATATTATGTCGTACAGTTACGTTTCTATAAAGTAGCCTAACCGTGTATGTCAAGAGCCTCTCTGAATCATAATCAGCATTGCATTTTGCAAGAATGAGGAAAAGCATTCTAATTGGTGGTCCACTGGTTTGAGAGCAGGCTACGAATACTACTACAGAGGTGGAGCAGGCAGAGAAAGTCAAGCAGTCAGTCCTAACCCGTATCTCCAACATGGGAACTTTTTTTGACCGACTATGGATATTTTCTGCTTTATTATTAGCTTCTTCTGAAGTTCTTGGTAAGTATTTTCTTTTTCATTCTATAGTTTTTATGTAAAAACTTTTCCTCTGCCATTATATAAGACATTTTCTATTCTAGCCGACGGAATATTATATTTTGTTATATCGTATGTTTTTAATAAGTAATACGTCTTCAGAAACAGGAAAACTCACAAAACTATAGTTTTTGAAGATTTTATTTGTTAAGACAATAAACTGTATGGCACTGTATTGCGCAACTGGAATGGAACATTGGGCATGTTGAGTCCTTAAAAGGGAGCGCTAATTCGCGAAACGCTGTGCCAGAGTGCGCTCATATTTGTACAGGCCACACCTTTGCATTTCACATAGTATTTGTTTTGGCCTCCTGTTTTTATAGAAACAAGTGCTATATAGACAAGCGATCACTTCAACATGCACAATAGCGAATAGCCTAATAATAATAGCCTAATAATAATAAAAGGATATCTAACACATAATTAAACTTCAATACGTCTAATAGACAAAGCGTATACATCTCATTGAAAGAAATGATATGAAACAGCGTTTTCAATTGATATGACTGCAATCAGGTTTTAAACCAACTGTTGCAAGACATAATGTGTAACATCCGCGACTTATTGAGCAGCGTCAACATGACACGTTTCAGCGTCATACAGCGATGGAAATTCCGGCAGTGTGTGCGTCTTCCTCTAGCATCGAATTGCCTGTTAACAGCTGTTTTACAGAACAATGTGCGTGACAGGACAGGCTTGGGTAGCAAGCAGTATGGTGCAACAGAGGAGGAGAGAAGTAGAGCCTGGGGCAGAGAGGAAGCAGAGGAGGGACCAGCCGAGAGAGAAAAGAGAGCGTGTGGTAGAGAAACGGAACCGTCTGTGGCCCAACTAACTACTAAAGTCGTGAGAAAAGAAGAAGAAGTGTAGTTTAAATGCAGAGTCAGTGTGGAGAAACGGTCACGAGACACAATTACTTGGCAAGACTGCAAGTGGAATAACATTGTCAGAAACACTCAAAGCTAATAAAGAATCAATCTAAAAGTGTCCATACAGCAAATAGCCTATATGATTCCTTTCAAGTGTCCATATATGGCTTATTTGATTCCCACTACTGGACCTCCTACCTATTCACTCATGTGTATGTTGGTGTGTACTTCAGGCTCAAACATCTGCACATCTCGAGGGGTGAGCACCTGCAGACAGTGTTTGGCTATCCACCCTAGCTGTGCTTGGTGCTTTAAGGAAGTGAGTATATCCTCTGGGGGACTATGTACAAAAAGTGCTGTCATTTCTAAACGGTTCACTCTATATGGGTGAAAATACCCTCAAATTAAAGCTGACCTACTGCACTTTAACATCATAGTCATTGCATCATTTCAAATCCATAGTTCTGGAGTACAGAGCCAAAACAACGTAAAAACGTGTCACTGTCCAAATACTGTATTCATCTACTGAGCTCCCCTTCCATTGTATTGCATTTAGATGCTCTTTTTAAATTGATCACTGTCCCTTTACTGGTTGTCTCATTGGGAAGTGTTACTCTTACCACTGTGTGTTGTTGTTCTCCTGGTTTCAGGAGTTTGGCCAAGGGGGCTCCAGTGTGTCCCGTTGTGATCTGAAGCAGAACCTGTTGGATGGGGGGTGTACGAAGGAGGGGCTAGAGTTCCCCTTCAGTACCCTCACCGTGCAGAAAGACACGCCCCTCAGTGACAAGGCATCGGGGGCGGCTGACGACGTAACCCAGATCAGACCCCAGAAACTACGCCTCACTCTGAGACCAGGTACTCTAACACAGCATAGGCTTACATGCAAACACCCATATACTGTACACCGGGTTCACAACTCATCTAAAGTACATTGAACAGAGGAATTGTTACATACTCTCGCTCTCTCTCTCTCTCCTCAGATGATGCCAGGCGTTTCACAGTGACAGTGAAGCAGGTGGAGGACTACCCAGTTGACCTGTACTATCTGATGGACCTCTCCTACTCCATGAAGGACGACTTGGCCCGCCTGCGTTCCCTGGGCAACCAGCTGGCTGCAGCCATGGGTCGCACCACCAGCAACCTGCGTATGGGCTTTGGGGCCTTTGTGGACAAGCCCCTGTCCCCATATATGTACACCTACCCTGAGGAAGCTGTCAGTAACCCTTGCTATGGGTGAGTGGGGGGTGGAGTGGACAGAGAGGTGGAGGAGGAGGAGGAGGAGAAGGAGGGAGAGGAGGAGGAGATTTTGAAGAGGGGAAGATTTGAAAAGGTTGATATTCTGTGTTGATGCTCAAATTCCCTCAGGATTTGGCTTCATTAATAGCTGTCAAATTGTGTCTAACAGCAATGTATTTCTCTCTCCACCTTTTTGTCAATTTCCTGTTTTCGGCATGGCACGGGGGGTGATGTGTAGGATCCAGACGCGGTGCCTGCCTCAGTTTGGCTACAAGCATGTGCTGTCTCTGACCAAGCAGGTGGAGCGCTTCACCGAGGAGGTGGCGAAGCAGCAGGTGTCTCGTAACAGAGACTCTCCAGAGGGAGGCTTTGACGCGGTTATACAGGCAGTGGTGTGCAAGGTGATACACACACACACACGCATGTACGCACACACCTAGAGACATACAGGCACACACACACACACATGCACGCACGCACGCACGCACGCACGCACGCACGCACGCACGCACGCACGCACGCACGCACGCACGCACGCACACACAATCAGTGGTTTAGAAACAGCACACAAACTTGAATACATACCGTTTCTCTCCTCTCCTCTCCTCTTCTTTCCCTCTCTCTCCCTCCGTCTGCCACTAGGACAAGATAGGCTGGCGTGGGGATGCCTCCCACCTGTTGGTGTTCACTACCGACGCTACGACACACATAGCCTTGGACGGCCGGCTGGCTGGTCTAGTGCAGCCCAATGACGGACAGTGTCACATCGACAGAGACAACAACTATGACAAGTCGTCATCCCTGGTGAGTGGTGTGTGTCAGGGAGTTTGTGTTGGAGTTCTATTCTTCTGTTATCACCAGAGAAACGTTATGATAACGATGGTCTCCTCCTTCAGGACTACCCCTCTCTGGCTCTGATCACAGAGAAGATGTCTGAGAACAACATCAACCTCATTTTTGCTGTGACCAACAATGTGGTGCCCCTCTACCAGGTGAGTACACATGACTTATCAGGGTCACCGTGGTTTCTAGGTGTAGGGATATGGTACATTACCTCTTATGTCCCCTTGGACCCTCTTTCCTCAGAACTACAGCCAGCTCATTCCTGGCACCACAGTTGGAACACTGTCGGATGACTCTGGGAATGTGATCCAACTCATCCTGGATGCTTACGAGGTAAGAGACAGCCGTATATATGAGAGTTGGGTTTTGATTTCTATCATGCCCAGTCATGCCTACTTTACCATTAACATGAGTTGGTAACACCTAGGGAGAATTGTCTTGCACTGAGAAACAGCTGCGCTGAGTGCACTCTATCCAATCATAGCAGCAGAATCAACATACAGCCCGGCCATTTACAGACAACAGAACTACCCATTAACATGCAGCGCCTCGGACATGTTTACACATGAGACAACAAAACATAGACATCGTAGCCAATGTTATGTTGAAAGAATGACACTTATGTTGAAAGAACAGGAGCTAACGTTAACATCATGAACACAACTGTCATAAAAAATACTGATACTCTAGAAAGTAGGAAATGCTTTGAGCTTGTCGTGCTGCGTCATGCGGTTGCTAAGTCATTCGTCTCGTACATTGGCTGTTTGAGATATTTCAAGAAGAACACACAACATTAGCAAACATACAGCTCCCACTTCAAACTCTCATTGCTTCTAGCGTTTCTTAATAAGGACGTGGGAAAGCGCGGCTAAAGGACTGAGTTCAGCTCCCCTTTAATTCTCAAACAGTCTATTTGACTTCCCACGAGCCAATGTGTCACAGATAGAACACTGTATATACACACTGTATCCATTTCCACAGAGACTAAGAGTAGAGGTTTTCTGAATCGTTTATGTTCCTGATTGAGTTCATTCTGTCCTCTGACCTCTGCACATTGACCCTTGACCTGTGGAGTAGAGGATCCGTTCCAAGGTGGAGCTGGAGTTGCTGGGTGTTCCAGAGGACCTGGCTCTGTCCTTCAACGCCACCTGCCTGAACGGAGAGCTCATCCAGGGACTCAAGTCCTGCTCCGGACTTAAGATCGGAGACACAGTCAGTACCTGTACCACTCACCATCTGGATGATAAATGCTGGCCTAGTGTCAGATCTTAGGTATATAAATAATGCTCTGTTCTTACTGCACAGTTCAAATGTAACCTGCTGTATCACACACACCTTTCCCCCAGGTGTCGTTCAGTGTGGAGGCCAGGTTACGCGGCTGCCCTAAGGAGAAGAACCGTACCTTCACCATTAAGCCTGTGGGCTTCAAGGACGCCCTGGAGGTTACGGTCCACTTCGCCTGCGGGTGTGACTGTGAGGCCACAGCCCAGCCCGAGAGTCCTCTCTGTAACCAGGGAAATGGGACCTACGAGTGTGGTGTGTGCCAGTGTCACCCGGGGCGCCTGGGAGACCGCTGTGAGTGTGCCGACGGGGACTACAGGCCCTCAGACCAAGGCAACTGCAGCCCCAAACCTGAGGACCCCATCTGCAGTGGGAGGGGCAACTGTGTGTGTGGCCAGTGCTCCTGCCACACTAGTGGCTTTGGAAAGGTGTGGGGCAAATACTGCGAGTGTGATGACTTCAACTGCCTTCGCTTCAAAGGAGAGATCTGCTCAGGTGAGTGGATAGATACACTGTTGTGTCTGTCAAGGAGACAGACATGTTGGTTTCTTTTACTACATGATATTTTCTGCTGAGTTTTGAAGCTTTACTCATCAACACAAGTCGAAAAGTTGTTTTTGTAACATTTCTTCTCTCTGTTTGCTTTAGGGTTATGGGTTTTGGCAGGCTTATGGTTTTATCAGGAAAAAGGAGATTTCCATTTCCTTAGAACATGTCCACAATGCCTCAGTTGACCCTTATCCAGACCTCTCTCTCTCTTTACTGTTAAGGGTGGGACCCTTTTTTCAATTTTAGCCTAAAATGACATACACAAATCTAACTGCCTGTAGCTCAGGACCTGAAGCAAGGATATGCATATTCTTGATACCATTTGAAAGGAAACACTTTGAAGTTTGTGGAAATGTGAAATTCATGTCCGAGAATATAAACATTAGATCTGGTAAAGGATAATACAAACAAAAAAACATGCGTTTTCAATTTTTTTTGTTGTTCCATCAACTTCGCAAGAAGTTATTCAGATTATTAAAATCAAAACCACGTCTTCTTCCATGCTCATTTTAGCGGAGTAAACAAGCTCACAGAGCTCACTGATTCCATCAATCTTCTAACCACTCTTGGGAAGGAAGTATGAGATGTCATCGCTGATCATCTCTCCCCCTACTGCACGCCTGCACAGCACACACGTTGCTCAATCAAAGTAACAACATTTTAATAGGTCCTGTTATTGGATAATTCAATGTTGCTGCATAGCAGATGAGTCATGGTGCTGTTGCTACATTTATATATGTGTTGGCTATAACTCTTTGCTTTAACCACAACCGTTCCCTTAGGGATGGACTGAGCTTTATTAGACCACCAGGACTTTGCTTATGGTAACAGAGGTTAAAGTCCGATTGGCCAGTCGCTGTTGTACTCACTGAAAGAATGAGAGGCACTGGATACCTGTAGAGAAGTTATATCTGTATCTTCTTGATGTTTCCGGGGAAAGAGCTACGTAGTCTATTATAGTCTTTTTACTGAAAATACAATGTTTGATTCCCTCCATAAGACATCCTTTGTTGTCAAATAGATGGTTCCCATTAGTTCCCAGCGTAGCCCTGAGTCTGTCGTCCTAGGAATGAGGATGTTCCCATGGTCAACCGCTTCAATTGTTTTGTTTGTTTTCACGTTGTCCAGAATTTTCCTCGTCCCTCTCTCCCCTCACCCAGCCATAGCATGCCTCCACATGGATTTAGACGGGAAGGCAGGGGGGTGGGGCCTGAGTCGCGTGAGACAGCATCTCTTAACCCAAACAGTCTGGCCCTTTGGGAAGGCATCATAGAAAGGGCCCCTGGGCTGAACAAGAGTGGTATCATGTGCACCGGAATTGTATTTATTTATTCAACGTACGTAAGGCAACCAGCTGCAATAGGATTGTGAATTTGCTCAACAAAATAGCATTAAAGTTGATTCAATGTACAATTGTAAGGCAACCAACTGCAATAGGATTGTGTGTTTGCTCAATATTTGGGCATATTGCTGAACCAACATACATTCTGTTCTACCTTATTTGCATATTTCCCAGTGTAAAATGAAACTTCATGACAGTATATTACATACAGTACCAGTCACAAGTTTGGACACACCTACTCATTCAAGGGTTTTTACTAATTTTCTACATTGTAGAATAATAGTGAAGACATCAAAACTATGAAATAACACATATGGAATTATATAGTAACCAAAAAAGTGTAAAACAAATCAAAATATAATTATTATTTGAGATTCTTCAAAGAAGCCACCCTTTTCCTTGATGACAGCTTTGCACAATCTTGGCATTCTCTCAACCAGCTTCACCTGGAATGCTTTTCCAACATTCTTGAAGGAGTTCCCACATATGCTGAGCACTTGTTGGCTGCTTTTCCTTCACTCTGCCATCCAAATCATCCCAAACCATCTCAATTGGGTTGAGGTCGGGTGATTGTGGAGGCCAGGTCATCTGATGCAGCACTCCATCACGCTCCTTCTTGGTCAAATAGACCTTACACATCGTGGAGGTGTGTTGAGTCATTGTCCTGTTGAAAAACAAATGATAGTTCCACTAAGCGCAAACCAGGTGGGATGAGGTATCACTGCAGAATACTGTGGTGGCCAGGCTGGTTAAGTGTGCTTTGAATTCTAAATAAATCACTGGCAGTCACCAGCAAAGCACCCCCCACACCATCACATCCTCCTCCATGCTTCACGGTGGGAACCACACATGTGGAGATAATCCGTTCACCTACTCTGCGTCTCACAAAGACATGGCGGTTGGAATAAAACTTTTTGACTCATCAGACCAAAGGACAGATTTCCACCGGTCTAATGTTCATTGCTCATGTTTATTGACCCAAGCAATTCTCTTCTTATTATTGATGTCCTTTACTAGTGGTTTCTTTGCAGCAATTTGACCACGAAGGCCTGATTCACACAGTCTCTTCTGAACAGTTGATGTTGAGATGTATCTGTTACTTGAGCTCTGTGAAGCATTTATTTGGACTGCAATTTCTGAGGCTGGTAACACTAATGAACTTATCCTCTGCAGCAGAGGTAACTCTGGGTCTTCCTTTCCTGTGGATGTCCTCACGCGAGCCAGTTTCATCATAGCGCTTGATGGGTTTTGCGACTGCACTTGAAGAAACTTTCAAATTTCTTGAAATGTTCCTTATTGACTGACCTTCATGTCCTAAAGTAATGATGGACTGTCATTTCTCTTTGCTTATTTGAGCTGTTCTTGCCATAATATGGACTTGGTCTTTTACCAAATAGGGCTATCTTCTGTATACCACCCCTACCTTGTCACAACACAACTGATTGGCTCAAACTCATGGTTGAGAGAATGCCAAGTGTGTGCAAAGCTGTCATCAAGTCAAATATTCTACTTTGAAGAATCTCAAATATAAAATATATTTAGATTTGTTTAAAACTTTTTTGGTTACTAAATGATTCCATATGTGTTATTTCATAGTTTTGATGTCTTCACTATTATTCTACAACGTAGAAAATAGTAAAATAAAGAAAAACCCTTGAATGAGTAGGTGTGTCCAAGCTTTTGAGTGGTATTGTATATCATCAGGCCTTTCTTTTGGGGGCAGTGGTCTGAAACTGCTGGTTTACAGGCCACGTCAAGCCTGCAAGTCACATTATGATGTGTAATTCCTATTGGAATCCACTGAGAGTGAGGATATCCAACAATTAGAACCTTTAATCACCCGCAACCTGCATTGAGAATGACTGACAGGGTAGGTAAAATGAGTTATTGAGACTACCTAAATCATAAACTGCAACAGCCATCACAGTAACGGGTGCAAAAAGTCCGACTACTAACAGATTGGATTAGTTTTGAAAAATGTTTATTTTTTATGTTTGTGTATCATAAGATTAATCAACCAAAACACAGCTATTGAAACAAACAATTCTGAAAATCAACCTGCAATAGAGCATGCTGGAAAATATTATAATGACGGGTGTAGTTTTGAGCAAACATATTTGTAATTTTACTCCAAAGGCCAACATGAATTTGTAATTTGTCTCAACAAGTTAATATACATTCAGCTCAATGTGAGAAAAGTCTGTTGAATGAACAAACCGTCACACATTAGCTACATTTATTTTCCTTCAATTCACAGAATAATGCTGATTAAGCAATTGGTTAAGTTGGCTTTTTTACAGTGTGTGCTATGTGTGAAATGCTATGTATGGTGGTTAGGGTGAAGTCAGGACTTGGGAATGGGACATATTTGGTTAAAACAGTAATTTATGTCTTAACTCAGCATTAGCTATGGTTTTGTCAGTGGAAAAGATGTTGTTTGTGGGATTGTGGTCTTAGTCATTGAGATCTACTCTTGTGTGAAGCGTCTAGGGTTGGAATGAATGACACAGAAATGCAACAGTCCAGAACTCCATATTTAGTGAGTAGAGCCAGTGGAGCACGCTGAAGGAGACTCAACTTTGTCAGCCTGTGTCTCTGGAGTCTTGTTGTCATGATGTCATTACTGTGTAAAGAACAGTAAAGTATCAGAGTCCCTGGGCTCCAGCTCAATCTGGGTCTCCCCCAAGGCCCATCCCGTCCTCCTAACCCCAGGCCCTCCCACATCCCCCTGATGGTGTGTATTTCTCCCTCTGCTCTGGAGCTAGGGCAATGGAGCAGGAGTCAGCAAGCACATCCACAGGGCACACAAACATGCAAGAGAGAACATGAAAGTTAGCATTCCTCTGGCACGCTACCCTCTCTCTTTCTATCCTTCTCTCTCTATCTCCCTCTTTTAAAAAGTTCATATCCATCACCAAAACTCCCACTCATCTCCTCTCTCTTTTTTTTAAAATTATTCTCTCATCGGTGTGTTTACAGTTCTCTCTCTCTCTCTCTCTCTCTCTCTCTCTCTATGTCTATGACTCCCTCCACCTCTTCGCTCTCATTCTCTCTGTCCTCCCTCCTGGACTCCATGTTTATGTGTCTCTGTAGTTCATGTTTACGACTTGATAAATTGGAGGATTAGAGTGCCGTCTCAGACAGAGGCAGATTATTTAGATATGCATACCAAATGGCACCCTGTTCCCTATATAGTGCACTACTTTTGACCAGGGCCCATAGGGCTCACGTCAAAAGTAATGCACTATGTAGGGAATAGGGTGCCATTTGGGAAGTATACCTAGAAACGCCTTCTCATTTCTCTGACTCGACCCTACAACAAGTACAGTAGAGAGAACAAGGCACAAGCATGAACTCACTGTACGGATGAGGTAAAGTATAAGGAGCATTTGCCAAACACAAGAACGTTATTATGAGAGGAAAACCAGGACTTTCTTTACTATGTACTGGTTGTGTCAACAGCATTCAGTTGAGTTTGTGCTCTGTTTGTGGGATACATACTGTAAAACATTAACCAGCTCAACGCAGACAGCTTATGTGCCTGCAAGACAGTAAAGTGACCTTTTATAACTATAGCTGCCTCTTTCATTACAAACACACACACAGACACACAGGCACACAGACACACACACAGACACACAGACACACACAGACACACACACACACTTATCTCATAGTGATGACAGAGTCAGATAGGGCGTGGGAACTGGGGAATTCAGTTGAAGGAGGTGGTTTCACCTGAAAACAACAATTCCCCATGTCTCTGAGGGCCTGTTTATACAGTTTACAGACCTCTGTTTAGTTTCCATCGGTCACTCTAACCCAGTTGAGCTCTGAGACAGTGACTCAGTGTGTCTCTGCTCTTCGTCATTCATTGCCCAGCCCTGTTGCATTAACCTTCATCCTGTGAGAAACAGCCAGTTGCTCTAGCATGTCTGTCTGAAGGCAATCAAACAATAATTTCTCAACTTTGCTGGCTGGGCTGAGAAATATTGTGGAGGCTTCAGGGAGTGGTCATCACAGCCAGGGATTGTCCCAGTGTTGGGAGGGGAAGAGTGGGATGGATTACCAGTTAGCTTCCTGCCATTGTCTGTACTGTCTGGTCATGAATTGATGACTTCATGTTTTGGAAATGATTACTTAATATGGACTCATCACATATGTGTCTGCCTGCCCATGCTCTCAATACACTTATTAATACAGAGACAAACACATTTGCTGACAATTATACTGAACAAAAATAGAAACACAACATGCAACAATTCCAAAGATTTTACTGAGTTACAGTTCATATGAGGAAATCAGTCAATTGAAATGAATTCATTAGGCCCTAATCTATGGATTTCACATGACTGGGAATCCATATATGCATCTGTTGGTCACAGATAACTTAAAAAAAAAAATGGGCCTCAGGTTCTCGTCACGTTATTTCTGTGCATTAAAATTGGCATTGATCAAATGCAATTGTGTTTGTTGTCAGTAGTTTATGCCTGCCCATAACATAATCCCATCGCCACCATGGGGCACTCTGTTCACAATGTTGACATCAGCAAACCGCTCGCCCACACGAGGTCATACACATAATCTGCGGCTGGACGTACTGCCAAATTCTCTAAAACGGCATTGGAGACGGCTTATGGTAGAGAAATGAACGTTAAATTATCTGGCAACACCTCTGGTGGACATTCCTGTCATAAGCATTCCAATTGCACGCTCCCTCAAAACTTGAAATATCCGTGGCATTGTGCTGTGTGAAAAACTGCACATTTTAGAGTGGCCTTTTATTGTCCCGAGCACAAGGTGCACCTGTGTAATCATCATGCTGTTATATCAGCTTCTTGATATACCACACCTGTCAGGTGGATTGATTATCTTGGAAAATGAGAAATGCTCACTTACAGGGATGTTAACACATTTGTGCACAACATTTGAGAGAAATAAGCTTTGTGTGCGTATGGAACATTTCTGGGATCTTTTATTTCAGCTCATGAAACATGAGACCAACACATTACATGTTGCGTTTATATTGTTGTTCAGTATAGTTATGATCTGGCAAAAACACACGCACAAACCACTCACATACACATTGCTTTGAAATTCAAAACATTCCAGGCCAGGGTTGTAATTGCACTCATGAGTTTGTCCAGTACTGATAACGTGATGATAAGAGATATATAAACCTAATGTACAAAAGATACATTATTAGTGTCTCTAAGTTAGACATAAAATGTCCATAAAAAATGGCCCATCCTCACTCTCTGTGTCTCTGCCAGGCCATGGGAAATGTGACTGTGGCTTCTGCAAGTGTGGCTCTGACTGGATGGGGGAGAACTGTAACTGTTCCACCCGGACAGACACCTGCATGTCCAGTATGGGCCTGCTGTGCAGCGGCCGGGGCCAGTGTGTGTGTGGGGCCTGCGAGTGCACCCAGCCAGGGGCCTACGGGGCCACTTGTGAGAGGTGTCCGACCTGCCCTGATGCCTGCAGCATCAAAAAGTAAGTAAATACTGTACAGGGGGCAGTATAACTGCCTACACACAGATACTGTATGAGTACATGTGATAGGGGTGATGATGAAATGGTGATGCAATAAGGAAGAGGAGGAAAGGGAGGATGATTATGATGAAGAAGTTGGTGGTGGTGACGATGATGATGTATTAACATTGTGTTGCATCTGCAGGGAATGTGTTGAATGTAAGCACTTCAAGAGAGGCCGTCTTTTTGAGGAGAAAAGCTGTGCCCGAATCTGCAGGGATGAAATTCAGAAGGTGGAAGAACTAGGTAAGAACTATTACACAATGCTCCCTTATTGTGTGTTCAACATGCTCTCCACGCAACAGATTGCATTATTTATAGTGCTTGATGTTCTCACATATTCCATCATATGAGTGGCAGGTAGCCTATCGGGTAAGAGCGCTGGGCCAGTACCTGAAATGTTGCTGGTTTGAATCACTGAGCTGACTATGTGAAATATTTGTCAATGTCCCCTTGAGCAGGGTACTTAACCCTAATTGCTCCTTTAAAGCATGTTATATATGCTATTTATTTAACTAGGCAAGTCAGTTAAAAAATGTATACCTTCACGAGTCTAGTTCATCCTTTGGAGCAATTTCCAAACGCCTGAAGGTACCACATTCATCTGTACAAACAATAGTATGCAAGTATAAACACCATGGGACCACGCAGCCGTCATACCGCTCAGGAAGGAGACGCGTTCTGTCTCCTAGAGATGAACGTACTTTGGTGCGAAAAGTGCAAATCAATCCCAGAACAACAGCAAAGGACCTTGTGAAGATGCTGGAGGAAACAGGTACAAAAGTATCTGTATCCACAGTAAAACGAGTCCTATATTGACATAACCTGAAAGGACGCTCAGCAAGGAAGAAGCCACTGCTCCAAAACTGCCATAAAAAAGTCAGACAACGGTTTGCAACTGCACATGGTGACAAAGATCGTACTTTTTGGAGAAATGTCCTCTGGACTGATGAAACAAAAATAGAACTGTTTGGCCATAATGACCATCATTATGTTTGGAGGAAAAAGGGGGAGGTTAGCAAGCCGAAGAACACCATCCCAACCGTGAAGCACAGGGGTGGCAGCATCATGTTGTGGGGGTGCTTTGCTGCAGGAGGGACTGGTACACTTCACAAAATAGATGGCATCATGAGGAAGGATATTTTGTGGATATATTGAAGCAACATCTCAAGACATCAGTCAGGAAGTTAAAAGCTTGGTCGCAAATGGGTCTTCCAAATGGACAATGACCCCAAGCATACTTCCAAAGTTGTGGAAAAATGGCTTAAGGACAACAATGTCAAGGTATTGGAGTGGCCACAAAGCCCTGACCTCAATCCTATAGAAAATTTGTGGGCAGAACTGAAAAAGCGTGTGCGAGCACGGAGGCCTAGAAACCTGACTCAGTTACACCAGCTCTGTCAGGAGGAATGGGCCAAAATTCACCCAACTTATTGTGGGAAGCTTGTGGAAGACTATTCGAAACATTTGACCCGATTTAAACAATTTAAAAGCAATGCTACCAAATACTAATTGAGTGTATGTAAACTTCTGACCCACTGGGAATGAGATTAAAGAAATAAAAGCTGAAATAAATAATTCTCTCTACTATTATTCTGACATTTCACATTCTTAAAATAAAGTGGTGATCCTAACTGACCTAAGACATGAAATGTTTACTAGGATTATATGTCAGGAATTGTGAAAAACTGAGGTTAAATGTGTTTGGCTAAGGTGTATGTAAACTTCCGACTTCAACTGTAGAGCCAGACTATAGGTTTGTGATATGAAGTCAAAACTGTGTGCTAACAACCCACATTGAGGCCCCAATTTCTCTACAGTATCAGATCCTGTTCTTCCTGAGGAAACTGCAGTTTCAGGGTGGATATGACGCTGATGATCATTCATTGAATCCATTTTAACATTCAATATGATCTGCTGGTTTGGTAATCTTAACCTAAAGAGTCAAAACATGCTGGGTAACATTGTGAAACCAGGTAGCAGGATCATTGGTATGAACTTACAGTATCTGACCTTTCTCACCAGTAACAGACATGAATCATACGCCATGAGCCATCCATTCTGAGAGACTCCTGGCATCCCACATTTGATGCATTTTTGTATACTTCCCTTAGAGTGCAGATACAGGCCTCCTAGGTTTAAAATGAATTGCTCAAAAGTCTCCTTCATCCAAGCTGCTATTAGCTTTCTCAATATGCGGTAGGACTGTTCTGTTTTGGTACGGACTGGTTTATTCATGTCTGGTTCCTTATCCACTAATTCCTGTGGACACTACTGTTTATATTGTATTTGTTCGTCTATATATTTAATGTTGTGTGTCCATAGATTTTACTACGTGCTGCAAAATAAATATTATTAACCTCCAGCTCCTCATCTTGTCTCTCTCTCTCTCACTCCTTATCCTCCACTTGGTTCTAACGCCCTATAACCCTCTCTTTCATCCCAGTCTTCTATGAGAAGAATGCTGTGAACTGCACCTATAAGGATGAGAATGACTGTGTAGAGCACTTCCAGTACTACGAGGATGCCAGTGGAAAGTCCATCCTATATGTCATGGAGCCTGGTGAGTGTGTCCATCCGTGTGTGAATGGGTCTGAGTTCTGTGCTCATATGTACAGCATATGATGTGTTTGACAGGGTCTGGATGAGAGTGAATTCCTTTAGTATTCTAGAGAATAATGATGTGTGTAGAAATAATGTGCATTACTACTGACGCCTGGGAGCTGTAAGAGGAGTCGATTTTTCTCCCTAAGTATGAATAGTGTGTTCCTGGGTTCCACGTCGGTCTTTATCTGTGTGGCTGGCAGGCACCACTAGAGTAGAGCAGGTACAGAGAGGGCAGTCTGGTTCTCTAAAGCTCATAATAGCACTCAGCTCTGCCATCCCTGGTAGTCTTCTCCCCTCTGACACGCACCCAAGAGGAACAAAGACAATTCCAAAGCCAGAGCGAGGTGCATTAACGCTAGTCCCCTATTGCCGACACAAATATCATCCACCCGAACCCCCCCCCGCTTTTTCATCCCTCTCCATCTCTTTTCCCCATTCAATCCTTTCAATCCTCTCTTCTCCTGTTTTCTTCTCTCTCTTTCAGACTGCCCTAAAGGGCCTGATATCCTGGTGGTTCTCATGGCGGTGGCGGGGGCCATCTTGTTTCTGGGTCTGGCTGGCCTGCTCATCTGGAAGCTGCTGGTCACCGTTCATGACCGCCGAGAGTTCGCCAAGTTTGAGGAGGAGAGGGCTAAGGCCAAATGGGATACGGTGAGTCCGACTATGCTTTTAAGACAAAGCTGCCATCTGATGGAGAAAATATGAATGGCATGAATATTTATCCATGTCAAGATGACATGTGTCTGATTGGATGTTTGATATATTTGTCCTCTATTTGTTTCCATTTTTCAGGCTAACAACCCCTTGTACAAAGGAGCCACCACCACTTTCACCAATGTCACCTACCGTGGGAAGTCTTGAGGGACTCTTGACCAATCACAATCAGCAAAACTCAGGGGTCTATGAGAGATGCATGTAGTGACACAGAGGGGGTTGGTGAGGTGGAACCTCTCCACTGTCATGTGATAAAGTGTGCTGACTCTGTCAATGAAATATGTTTCTTGACATTGTATTGTAGTGATGGTGTTGTACATATGTAAAAACCAAAGCATTAAAACTGCCTTATCCAACATTTCAATGTCAGTCCAGAATATGGCAAGGCCTCCAGGACCCCTATTTCACCCACGAAGTGTGACGTCATTCCTGTAATAAGGCCTAGTATAGTTCAGAGACCCCAAACCTACCTTTGGAGAGAAAGATTGTTATGCTCTGTTATTGTTTCAAATTTGGTGCATGAAATTGCACTGCACACACCACAGCACACTTGCCCACAGGCCTCTTTTACAAATAACCTGGCTGTAGTATATTATTATGGATCCCAGCTGCTTGCTACTACTGCCACGGTTTACTTGTGTTGTGACACTGAACTCAGGTATTCACACTGTATTACAAAAAAGTCAAGTCCAATACCTGTAATAAACAGCCACATGGGATATCATGAGTGAATTATGTTTTAGTTAATGGTGCTGGTGCCCAATGTATGCTGTATGTTAATGGCCACTAATGAACAGCTATGGCAATCTGCTCTAGCATGTGTACAGTACAGTATGCATTTGTGCTTTGGTATCAAACTTGGGAGTGATGGACATCAATTAACTGTTTGTAGCGAAGTTTGCCAGTTGTTAGAATGTGGCTACACAAACAGAAGTTTGTGGTCCCTTTTATAAATCACATTTTTTATAAAAGAAAGCATTTCTGGGACATTGGTTGTTCTGTCATTTGCTTTATTGCATAAAATATGTAAATGTTACATTTAATGTGTTTTGGGAATGAGTGGCTTTTGGTTAGTTGATTGGTTTTACTATGTTGATAAAAAAAAATGAAATCACTCATCCATTTTTCTGTCTTTTTTTTTAGCAATTTCACTCTGCTAAGAAACATTTTAGAAAAGATTATCTGCTTTTGTGTTTTCCTTTTATATATATAACATTATGTTTGTAATTGAATGAGTATCAATAACACATCGTGCAAACCTGTCACGCTCGTCGAAAAGAGTGGACCAAGATGCAGCGTGGTATGTTTCCATCTCTTTTAATAGGAAGAGAAAAACTCAAAGAACAAAAACAATAAAGCAAACAAACTAAACGTGAAGCTAATAATAGTGAACACAGGCAACTATACATAGACAAGATCCCACAAAGCACCATGGGGAAATGGCTACCTAAATATGATCCCCAATCAGAGACAACGATAAACAGCTGCCTCTGATTGGGAACTATACCAGGCCAACATAGATATACAATTCCCCTAGATAACCCACCCTTAATCACACCCCGACCTAACCAACATAGAGAATAAACAGCTCTCTATGGTCAGGGCGTGACAGTACCCCCCCCCCCCCCCCCCAAAGGTGCGGACTCCGACCGCAAAACCTGACTCAATAGGGGAGGGTCCGGGTGGGCATCTACTGTCGGGGGTGGCTCCGGTGCGGGGCGAAGTACCCACTCCGCTCGTGGATACGTTATCAGAGGAACCGGACCATGGGTCGTCGCCAGAGGCTCCGGACCGTAGATCGTCGCCGGGGACTCTGGACCGTAGATCGTCGCCGGGGACTCCGGACCGTAGATCGTCGCCGGGGACTCTGGACCGTGGATCGTCGCCGGGGACTCCGGACCGTGGATCGTCGCCGGGGACTCCGGACCGTGGTTCGTCGCCAGAGGCTCCGGACCGGGAACTCCTACAGGAGGCTCCGGACAGGGAACCCCCGCTGGAGGCTCTGGACCGCAGACCGTCGCTGGAGGCTCTGGACCGCGGACCGTCTCAAGAGGTTCCGGACTGCGGACCGTCTCAGGAGTTTCTGGACTGTGGACCTTCTCAGGAGGTTCCGGACTGCGGACCGTCTCAGGAGGTCCGGACTGTGGACCGTCTCAGGAGGTTCCGGACTGTGGGCCGTCGTTGGAGGTTCCGGACTGTGAAACGTCACCGGAAGCTCTGGACTGGGAAACGTCGCCGGAAGCTCTGGACTGGGAACTGTCGCTGGAAGCTCTGGACTGGGAACTGTCGCCGGAAGCTCTGGACTGGGAACTGTCGCCGGAAGCTCTGGACTGGGAACTGTCGCCGGAAGCTCTGGACTGGGAACTGTCGCCGGAAGCTTGGTACGTGGGGCCGGCACTGGTGGTACCGGGCTGGTGACACGCACCTCAGGACGAGCGCGAGGAGGAGGCACAGGACGTACTGGACTGTGGAGGTGCAATGGAGGCCTGATGCGTGGGACCGGTACAGGTGGCACCGGGCTGATGACACGCACCTCAGGGCGAGTGCGGGGAGGAGGCACAGGACATACTGGACTGTGGAGGCGCACTGGAGGCCTGATGCGTGGGACGGGTACAGGTGGCACCGGGCTGATGACACACACCTCAGGGCGAGTGCGGGGAGGAGGCACAGGACGTACTGGACTGTGGAGGTGCACTGGAGGCCTGATGCGTGGGACCGGTACAGGTGGCACCGGGCTGATGACACGCACCTCAGGGCGAGTGCGGGGAGGAGGCACAGGACGTACTGGACTGTGGAGGCGCAATGGAGGCCTGATGCGTGGGACGGGTACAGGTGGCACCGGCTGATGACACGCACCCCAGGGCGAGTGCGGGGAGGAGGCACAGGACGTACTGCACTGTGGAGGCGCACTGGAGGCCTGATGCGTGGGACCGGTACAGGTGGCACCGAGCTGATGACACGCACCTCAGGGCGAGTGCGGGGAGGAGGCACAGGACGCACTGGGCTGTGAAGGCGCACTGGAGACACAGTACGTATCTCCGCAAAACATGGTGCCTGACTGGTCCAATGCTCCTCACGGCGACTGTCTTGCTCCAGACACCAAACCATCCACTCTACCTCATCACTCCCCTCAACTATCTCACAACATTCCTCGCTCAGTCTATCCCAATATTCCTCTTCGCTCTCAGACTCGCCCCTCGGCTTCGCTGACCAACCCGTGTGCCCCCTCCCAAAACATTTTGGGGGCTGCCTCTCGGGCTCCCGTCGTGGCCGTGAACTTCGGAGTCGCCGTTGATCCTCCTTTCTCTCCTGGGCCCAGGATGTCTGCTCCTCCTGGCCACGCTGGTTGGTCCTTTGGTGGTGGGATCTTCTGTCACGCTCGTCGAAAAGAGTGGACCAAGATGCAGCGTGGTATGTTTCCATCTATTTTAATAGGAAGAGAAAAACTCAAAGAACAAAAACCATAAAGCAAACAAACGAAATGTGAAGCTAATAATAGTGAACACAGGCAACTATACATAGTCAAGATCCCACAAAGCACAATAGGGAAATGGCTACCTAAATATGATCCCCAATCAGAGGCAACGATAAACAGCTGCCTCTGATTGGGAACCATACCAGGCCAACATAGACATACAATTCCCCTAGATAACCCACCCTTAATCACACCCCGACCTAACCAACATAGAGAATAAACAGCTCTCTATGGTCAGGGTGTGACAAAACCAGTACAAACACGATTTGCCATGGTGAAAGATACAGAGATTTCTGCGCATGTGCAGGATATATTTTTTTTTAACGTAGCTGCTGTCAACTCCGCTGCTGCTCAGTGCTCTGTTGCCGCTTCACCCACCCGTAACATGAGCATCTCATCATTATATACAGATCTCTAGTTTCAGCCACTTGCGAATTAAAAAGTTAATTTGGCAGGTGCACAGTGCACTGCTAAAATGCTCGCTAACCCCTAAAGTACATTGATGTTTTGCCAAAAGTATATAATTACCACTGTCTAAATAAAATAATTCAAAAAACTTTACCAGAGAGCTTGACTTAGCTATAGAGGACCATTAGCATCTTTTTTTTTTTTTAAATAGTTGTGGATTGTTTCAAATCACAAGTGCATAGGCCTCTGCCTATTTGGGAAGCCGGCAGTGCGTGTGGCAATAGGCCTAGCTGATTATTGAGTTGCAGCTGCTAGTAAAAAGCCTTTAAAATGTGTGGAGATAATGTGTCTCGACTATAATTTAAAATGTTGAGACAAGAAGATGGGGAATGCATGCTCTCTCCAGAATGTGCTCCACTGTCACCTGCCAATTATTGCACATTCATTGTTTCATTGTGTGAATTGCTTGCCCTTTATTTATTTTGACAAATTCCCCATTACATATGTAACCAGCAGGCCTAGGAAATGTACAGGCAATCCCCATCATTTAGTTACATACATTTCTATTATTCATTCCTGGTACTGTACATCTCGGGTTGTTTTGCTCTAGGATTCCCCCAGGTCTCACAATACTTGTCTGAAGGTAGTCCAGACACTTTAAAACAAACTTTGTTTAAATATTTTTCACGATCTGTTTTTCCATGTATGAATCTGTTATTCAATGCGTTTCAACGGGCCAATAGCAATAGCAGGTCAAATTCAATGTTTCATCAAATCATTTTTTTATATTTATCTTTCATACCTAAAGGGGTCCTAAAATTCTAAATCAAATAGCTAAATTATCCTTGGTATGACCATCTTAAAACTATTCCATATGTTAGCTTAGTAGAGTGACATCCCAAGGATAGGTGCAGGTGCAAAGTCTTATTTTTCTTCTAAAGGATTTGGTTGGCGGAGCGCATCCAACTTTTAGGTGCATACACCACCACCTACTGTACTGTTGTGTGAGGCCATTCACGGCCTACATAAATTTGATAGAGTAATACAATATTGGGAAACAGGAAAATTACCCTGCCAACTATTAGCCCTCTATAAAAAAAAAAACACTACCCCATTCCACTATTTAACCCTGTCTAATCCTACTACTGACCAACGGTCTGAGAGAACAGAACACTACCACTCAACACCACCTGCAACACCACATTCCTTCGTCTCATGCCCCCCTGCACACTTCTCACTTCTAGGAATCTCCCCTCCTACACACTGCTGCAACATCCCCATAAACTTCACAACTAAAACACTGTAGTATTTTGGGAACAAAATCTCTCACGGGATACTTTACACTTCCTAACTTGACCTTGTTCGGGCAAAGACTCTACGTCAAAACTCAGCAGTACAGACATTGTCTTCTCCGTTTTCCCTACGCTCTCCACCGGGTCTCCGTCGCACCAAACGGCGGGTGTCACAGACACCGCAAATCTTCCATTTCAACTGATCCTCCTCAACACACTGCCATCCCTGTTACCACTCCTTTCAACTCCACCCTGCTCCAGAGAGCAAAGCAAGTCACATTTCTTGTCCCTAACTCCTTCTGGACTGAAGAAACACAATAAATCATCACTATTCCACTCAGAGTTACTTTCAACAGTCCCCAACCTCTTCTCCATCCAACCTGACACCACATATGGATTAGCCAAAATGCAAGGATCATTCCCTCCAAAAATCTCAGTCCCACTGGGCCAGAATCATCCTTTTCATCCTCGGGACGCTAGGCGGTCCTCACCGCAGGTACTACATCCATAAACTCGTCAGGTTCCATCTCTGAGCTACTAGGGGACATATCCCTCTTTTCGCACTTGGCGCCAACCTCCCTCACCACACCACTGCCCTCTACACTCAGCTTCTTCTCTGTGGTTATCACTGCACTTGCCACCACAATGAAATCACCCTCACTCTCTTCACGTTCACATTCCTTCTCTAGCATTTCCAAAAGTGCTGTGCAATCCTCAATTCCATATTCCCTCAAAACCAAATCCCCTTTTTTTCCCTTGCCCGCCATCTTCTTTCATCCTACCGCCATTCATCCCCAAGCGGGGATCTCATCAGCAGCCACGTTCTCGATCATAATGCCAAATGTAGGGCTATGGCGCGCTCAACTGGTGTAAACGAGTACACACAGGCAACGCTGATTTACTGACTGTAGTGGGATATCTCGTTGACAATGTAGTCTTTGTTTCAACTTCTCTGGACATTCCTTCCGGTGCGTCAATTCAACATGGCAGCGCCCATTACTCTGGGAGGGATAGTGGAGCAAAACATCACTGAAACGGGACAAATATTACCAGAATCCACATCTGGAGAACTGAAAAGACCTCCGTTTGGAACCCGTTTCCTGACAGACCCACGTCAAGTTTTTCAACATAACGCATGGTTCGTATTTTAGCATGCATACTGGTGGTAGTACACACACATGGATAGCCCTTGATCATGATTCTCAGTTCCATTACATTACACAAGAGTCATTGGATGAAGGTGTCTTCTGTACATGGGTGTTTTGTTAAGAGCCCCAAGGCTTGGTCTGAACATTAACATGCATCGCTTGCAGTACGGCTTTTTAAAACATTATCTTTCATCTTAGCGAGAAATCATAAAAAAAAGGTTAAATTGATACACACCTTTGTATATAGGGTTATGGTTCCCACACGGCCATATTTCCATGTTACAGCGCTTGATTATTAGCTATCTGCGTCTTCGATCACCTGTGTGTAAATTTGCTTTTCAACAGAACATGTAAGGTCCTTGGACTATAAGGACTAACTTTAGGCTCCATTAGTCTATTATTGGGCTAACATATGGACAGAACATAACAGAACTAGGCATGGGTAGCATGTCTTCCTCTTGGTTTCTAGTGGTGTTGGTGTCCCATTCACTTTCAGGGACAATGTGGAGTGGACAGAGGAGCAAGAGGCAGCTGCCAAGAAGAAGGTCCAAGAAAACAGTCAGCCCCTCCCTCAAGAGAAGCAAGGTTGGTTCTGAACCAGAATCTGGGCTTACAGGAGACGCCCTCCTTTAAGCCCAGAAGCATCCATTCAACTTGCCATTCACCAGCTTTTCAAGCTTAATAATGTCAAAATACATTTGGTACTTACCAAAGAAAGGAGTTTCACTGAGCAACTATCAAAATTGCTGCCGTCCCGGACAGTATGTACTTCCAAAAAAGGTCTAAATAAAAAGTTACGTGCAACCGAAAAAATCTACCTTATTACTGCCATCAGAGATCTGTATATAATGTCTCAACTGACTGATCCACAAATCACCTTGCATCATAAGTAACGACTCATTATTATTTGAAGATCAGTCAGTCAGTCACAATTTACCCATGCTACATTGCAGTTTTAATCCTCTTGAACATGGCCAATGCCTTTTCTGGAAAGAATCTAAATATTGTTTTCGAGCAAGTGCGCATGCGCCAAATCTACCTCTTCTGCACCTCCTGCAATATTAGTAACATAATTTAAATACACCAAAGAAAGCCTTGAAATATGCAATCACTAAAAACGTACCCTTATGATTATAAAAAAAAATCTCCCCAATTTCGTTCCAGTCATTGGCAGCAGAGAACTGGAAGGAAAGGTGGCCAAAGTAGGAATTGGCTTTGGGGGTGACCAGTGAAATATACCTGCTGGAGCATGTGCTACGGGTGGGTGCTGCTATGGTGACCAGTGAGCTGAGATAAGGCGGGGCTTTACCTAGCAAAGACTTATAGATGACCTGGAGCCAGTGGGTTTGGCGTCGAATATGAAGCGAGGGCCAGCCAACAAGAGCATACAGGTCGCAGTGGTGGGTAGTATATGGGGCTTTGGTGACAAAGCGGATGGCACTGTGATAGACTGCATTCAATTTGCTGAGTAGATTGTTGGAGGCTATTTTGTAAATGACATTGCCGAAGTCAAGGATCGGTAGGATAGTCAGTTTTACAAGGGTATGTTTGGCAGGATGAGTGAAGGATACATTGTTGCGAAATAGGAAGCTGATTCTAGATTTAATGTTGGATAGGAGATGCTTAATGTGAGTCTGGAAGGAGAGTTTACAGTCTAACCAGACACCTAGGTATTTGTAGTTGTCCACATATTCTAAGTCTGAACCCTCCAGAGTAGTGATGCTGGACGGACGGGCAGGTGCGGGCAGCAATTGGTTGAAGCGCATGCATTTAGTTTTACTTGCATTTAAGAGCAGTTGGAGGCCACGGAAGGAGAGTTGTATGGCATTGAAGCTCGTCTGGAGGTTAGTTAACACAGTGCCCAAAGAAGGGCCAGAAGTATACAGAATGGTGTCGTCTGCGTAGAGGTGGATCAAAGAATCACCCGCAGCAAGAGCGACATCGTTGATATATACAGAGAAAAGAGTCGGCCGAGAATTTAACCCTGTGGCACCCCCATAGAGACTGCCAGAGGTCCGGACAACAGGCCCTCCGATTTGACACACTGCACTCTGTCTCAGAAGTAGTTAGTGAACCAGGCAAGGCAGTCATTTGAGTAACCAAGGCTGTTGAGTCTGCCGATAAGAATATGGTGATTGACAGAGTCGAAAGCCTTGGCCAGGTCGATGAATACGGCTTCACAGTATTGTCTTTTATCGATGGCGGTTATGATATCGTTTAGGACCTAGAGCGTGGCGGAGGTGCACCCATGAAAATAAAGGAGAGCCGCACACTCTAGGAGCTCAGATGCAAAAATGTAATGTCCAACGTTTCGACAGCCAAGCTGTCTTCATCAGGGTATGATCAAACACTGCGGTATGACTCGTTTATATAGTGTCAAAAGACACAGGTGTCTGTAATCATGGCCAAGTGTGGCCTAATATCATTGGTTAATTATCAAATATTAAAATGGCATACAAAGAACAGCATACAAAAAAACAAATGGATAGCATACGATCATAGATTCATTTTAGACTACACAAGCGTACAAACAATTACAATGGCAAAGTCACAATAATCACAAGAATGGCTTCAGATGCACCCATGAGGTGCACCCATGACCAGCTTGGAAACCAATTTGCATAGCGAAGAAGGTACGGTGGGATTCGAAATGGTTGGGGATCTGTTTGTTAACTTGGCTTTCAAAGACCTTAGAAAGGCAGGGTAGGATAGATATAGGTCTGAAACAGTTTGGGTCTAGAGTGTCTCCCCCTTTGAAGATGGGGATGACCGCGGCAGCTTTCCAATCTTTGGGGTTCTCACACAACGAAAGAGAGGTTGAACAGGGGTAGGGGTTAGGGGTTGCAACAATTGCGAGGATAATTTTAGAAAAAGAGGTCCAGATTGTCTAGCCCAGCTGATTTGTAGGGGTCCAGATTTTGCATCTCTTTCAGAACATCAGCTATCTGGATTTGGGTGAAGAAGAAATGGGGGAAGCTTGGGCAAGTTGCTGTGGCAGTCCGAAGGACTACTCAGGGTTTGGCGGATGCCAGGAGAATGCTACCTGCCCGAAAGCATAGTCAACTGTAAAGTTTGGCGGATGAGGAATATTGGTCTGGGGCTGTTTCTCATGGTTCAGGCTAGGCCCCTTAATTCTATTGAAGGGAAATCTTAACGCTACAGCATACAATTACATTCTAGGCGATTCTGTGCTTCCAACTTTGTGGCAACAGTTTGGGGAAGGCCCTTTCCTGTTTCAGCATGACAATGCCCCTGTGCACAAAGTGAGGTCCATACAGAAATGGTTTGTCAGAATCGGCGTGGAAGAACTTGACTGACCTGCACAGGGCCCTGACCTTAACCCTATCGAACACCTGTTGGATGAATTGGAATGCTAACTGCGAGCCAGGCCTAATCGCCCAACATCAGTGCCCGACCTCACTAATGCTCTTGTGGCTGAATGGAAGCAAGTCCCCGCAGCAATGTTCCAACATCTAGTGGAAAGCCTTCCCAGAAGAGTGGAGGCTGTTATAGCAGCAAAGGGGGGGACCAACTCCATGTTAATGCCCATGAATTTGGAATGAGATGTTTGATGAGCAGGTGTCCGCATACTTTTGGTCATGTAGTGTAAATACCAGAACAAGATATAGAATATGTAGTAGTCAATTTGCATCTCTTCCACTCATTTGAACAGAGGACTTTGACTGCAGGGCGAACGAGTACTGGAATGAATTCTACACCATCCATGAGAATCGCTTCTTCAAAGACCGCCACTGGCTCTTCACAGAGTTCCCTGAGCTGGCCCCACAGTGTCGCCTCAACCGGGACTCCTGTATTGGGGACCATAGAGCTGAGGACAATGAACCACATGGTCTCGAACAGTGTCAGGGCCAAAGCAGTGAAGTCACCCCTCTGGCCCCTGTAGATGGTGACTTCCCTGGATCCAGTGCCATGTATCGCATACTGGAGGTGAGGAATATTGTATCATAGTATGACTGCAGTATATGTTAGCTTGAGTGCCAGTCTGTTTGTGTTATGCCAACTCATTGTCACTCATTGTAATGTCAAATATGTTTGCCGTGAGAATGAGCAATAGAGTTGGCAAGAGCACAAACAGATATGGGACCAGCTAAGTATATGTGGCCCTCAGGCATAAAGTAGGCTAACCTATGCCCTTGTTTGATTCAATAGGTTGGCTGTGGTGTTGGCAACACTGTCTTTCCCATTCTGAAGACCAACAAGTGAGTGGTGGTTGGGACCACGTGTATTGAGCAGTCCCATTATGCAGTATGCAGCCTGATCAGTTTGGCTTTGTATAGTAGCTACTACCCTCTTCGTATGCACATGCTGTATATCTGCAATTCAGATCTCAATATGTATTAGATGCAACCCTGTTCGCACCTTCATGTTGCGTGACCCTGTCTTCTTTGTGTGTGACAGTGACCCTGGGCTCTTTGTCTACTGCTGTGATTTCTCCAGCACCGCTGTAGAGCTGGTCAAGGTGAGAAGGAGAAATGCTTGATAGATGATGTCATTAGTTGGCTGATAAATAGATTTATTCATCTTGTCCCTTTCACTACCAGGCTAATTCAGAGTATGACCCCGGGCGCTGCTATGCCTTTGTTCATGACCTGGGTGATGAGGGAGCTATTTACCCTGTCCCAGACGCCAGCATGGGTGTTATAGTGCTCATCTTCGTGCTCTCAGCCCTGCATCCTGACAAGTAAGCCGCCCCTGTGTGACGTTTGAGTGTGGCAACAATCAAGTGTGGGTGCGTGTATGTGTGGCTGCGTGTGTGTGATGGGGAAAATTTAAGTGCAATCAAATTCCCATGTCTTTCTTTTTCTCTGTCAGGATGCAGGCCTCCATCAGCAGACTGGCTCGGCTGCTGAAGCCTGGAGGAGTGCTGCTGCTCAGGGACTATGGGCGCTATGACATGGCACAGCTACGCTTCAAGAAAGGTTAGTTACCATAGGCACTCAGGCGTGGGACTGTGTGGGATCAAATCAAATTGTATTGGTCACATACACATATTTAGCAGATGTTATTGCAGGTGTAGCAAAATGCTTATAAATTGTGATTAGCGATATGTACATGTTTTGGGGAAAATCTATTGAATTATTGAATGTGTTCCTTTTTCAGGAAGGTGTTTGTCAGATAACTTTTATGTCCGGGGTGATGGAACACGAGTCTATTTCTTCACACAAGGTAATAAATCAAATCAAAAGTCTAGTATGTTCTGCTTTTTAACAGTGGTAATTTGCAAGTCAGTTTATTTATTTATTTTTTATTTCACCTTTATTTATCTAATCACCTGGGAAAACCCAGAGCTGTGTAGACAAATGGCTGAGGGAACCCAATAGCAAAACATGTCTAATTCTTTGCACACACATCACCCCGCAATCCATCTCCATGGTGTCCATCATCACAATGGTCTCATTGAGGTATCCATCCCTCCCAGGGGTTGCAGTCCCACATCTACCTCAGACACTAGTTCAATGATAAGCCACAGTGTTCTCTCTGCTGTTCCTGGCTCACTCCTGTGTCTCTGGCGGTTGGGTATGGGGCTTGCGGTACTTGCATTGGATCCAGACACGGTACATGGTCAGCTGCTTGCCTCTGTTCACCTGCAGCCGCCGGTCCACCATGTTCTGGACCTTCTCCAGACCCGCTTCACTGAAGTAGTCATGTAGCTCATCTGGAGAGAGATGTCATGGAGATATTATACACAAAAAAACACGAAAGTGTCTAGTGTCTGAGGTAGATGTGGGACTGCAACCCCTGGGAGGGATGGATACCTCCATGAGACCATGGTGATGATGGACACCATGGAGATGGATTGAGGGGTGATGTGTGTGTGCAAAGCATTAGACGTGTTTTTCTATTGGGTTCCCTCAGCCATTTGTCTTCACAGCTCTGGTTTCCCCCAGGTGCTATTTGATAATGAATTTCTGACTGAGAGGTGGACATGACTCAGAAACGGAATATAGAGAAGGCTGATGAGCTAATGAAACCTGAACAAAGGTCTGGAAACGCAATATTCTAATGTTTACATTCAACAGACTGTTTGCCATAATACATTATTTTAGATAAATTGTGCTGTATGAGTAAACTTCTTCTTTTTTTTTTTTTTTTTACATTCACCACTTCAAAATGATTAAAAAACAGTGTGTAAACCCATCATTGTGACATGATTCCTTTCAGATAATTGCCTTCACTTCACATAAAAAAAGATGATTGCATTTCTGTCTCCCTGAAACCTTATGGGCAGTTTTAGATTGCATGTAGCTAGTTTGTAAATCGACTTCAATTGGTCTACAGTCGGTTTTGGGGGCAGGCGTGGTTGTGGTGAAGGTGGAAAGACAAATTTGAACAATCTCACGAGAATAAAGGGAGATTTACCGATTATTGTTTACATTCCCCCAAAAAATGAGAAACCGAACCGATCCAGATTCAACTGAAATGATCGGAACAACACAACTTCCGTAACAAATTGTTTGCTAGGGCGAGGAAGGTGAAGCCGAACACCAACTTTGTTCTGATTGAGTACAGAATTAGACCGAACATATCAGATCGGAGGACAAAATTATAACACAAAATAGCCACATTGTTGGATCATATTCGCGATGAAAAGGGCAACTGATGGTCATTGTTCGGGATAAAATACCCCGAAAGAGGCATGGTACGGCCCTTGATGAAAGGAATGTGAACCTGGGGATACCCGTGTAGGGAGTGCAGAAAGGCGGGTTCGGGATACCCCAGGACTTCTAGGCCTAGAAGGGAACTATCCGTCGTTATTGGGGGGCCAAGTAGTCGCTCGTCTCCTAACGGGTAACAAATCAACACCGAAGAACGAGGATTTGGATGAGGCCTCGTTTGGCAGTGTCGAGGTAGGGAGACAAGAATCGTGGACATAAAAAGATTGGACCCGTGGAAAATATAATTACAACAGGTAACCTTGGTCGAGTTGTATTAATGTTTTATTTCTAACATAAAACTTAGGGTTGGGTCATAATATTCCTGAAAAACAGCAGTTTTTATGTAGCTAACTAGCTAACGTTACATGTTAATCGGACATTTGACATGTCGCTATCCATCACCCTTAACCTAGTAACGTTAGTTAGCTAACTAGTTATCTATCCCCCTCCTTAAATTTACAATTTTGCAAGTAGGTATATTTTGTTAACATAACATTTTGTTTTTTAGTTACCTATCAGACATATTTGCCAACGAAGTGACCAACTTGCTAGTTACTAGTTAGCTGCACCAGGTGGCTAACGTCGGACGTTAGCTAGCTACTGTAGTTAACTAGCTAGTTAACAAGCATTTAGCTCGGGGGGCTGAAATATTGACACACGTCAACTAATGTAATGAACACATGATCATGAGTCATGACAATGTCTATCATGTTACTCTCATTGTTAGTAGTTTGTCCACTGCAAGTGGATGATGGCAAGCTGCCTGTATTCTTCGATCAGCTAGTTAGTTAGCTAGCTAGTTGATTTGATATACTATTAACAAGTTGGTTGGTCGCTGGCCTGACCCTTCTTGCCAAAACGGTCTGCTTCGTCGCCTAGCTAGTTAGCTATGTGGCAAAATGACTCAATCAGATTCACTAATCTTATCACAATACTGTAATCACAGTTTTCAAACCATATTTGCTGAAATGTCCCATGTCAGCACTAGAGTATGTACAGCTCTTGCCTGTTTAGTCTTAGGCTTGATTTGTTGTTGTTGATCAAGTTCTGTGTTGGAATCAGTGGTGGTGACTTTAGATTTTTTTAACAAAAACAGGTGTGTCTAAGGTTATCCATGAGTCAGTTTCTGCGAATTTATAGTTGCATGCGTCAACACATTCATCTATAGGCAACCCTGAACTGGTTGTGTCACTAAATCCTCAAGCTGTTGTTAGAGGATTTCCAACCTCTTGTATTCTTACTCTGTATGATGTTCGTCTGTGCTATGGAAAGTAAACAGATCTGATATCAAATTGTGTGTTTCTTGCTCATTGTCCCTGCAGCCATGATGGAAGAACTGCACAGCCTGGACCCGCGACGCCAGGAGCTGCTGGAGGCTCGCTTCACTGGGGTCGGCGTGGCTAAGGTCTGTGTTACTACACTATATCATTGGAGATGAGATAGACCTATATAGGGTCCTGCTCCTTTGCCACTCCACCCTTTCTACTAATGTAGGACTGACAACGGGATCTCAGTGTTGCACATCTACTTTAGGACCATATCTATCTTTCTTTGTCTCTCTCTCACCCCTTCTCTTTGTTTCTCCCTTTCTTTGTTTGATTCTTTATTTCTGGTTGAGCTTGGCCAGGGACCGGCTGGCCCCCTCCGCCTCTCTCTCTCTCTCTTGAGAATGTGGAGCTGTGTGTCTGTGTTTGTTGGCTGGTGTAATATGGTATCCTCTCCTACTGGCTCATGATGTGGTGGCTGCATATGCATGTGCGGAGGGCTGCCAAGAAGGGAACGGGCAGGAGGGGGAAGTGGGGCAGGGAAGGGCATGAATGCCTGTCACCCTCATACGCATAGAAACCCTGACCAGATGTTATGGCAGTAGCGCTCTGGCTTTTGATTAGAGGTCCTGCCTGGTGGTGCTGAGGTAAACTCCATCTTAGAGAGCTGCCTTTGTGGAAAGTGATCCGGAGCGCAGAGAGTGAATCAGAGCCAGGACTGGGCTCTATGCCAGCCATAGGCAGAACTGAACCCAGAGCACGGTGCTGTCGCAGAGAAAATGGCGGCTCCCGCTAAAGCATCACACCACGGCCACCCCGTCTGACCAGGGTCCGTCTGACAGAGTTGCAGTGTGTGGAAAGACTGGGATAGAGAGAAAGGAAGTATTAGCCTAGAGAGAGATGAGCGACATATAGCATGCCCTGGTGTTATAGGTCTGAAAGCCCCAAGATATAATGAGGGCAGCTCAGCCTGTCTCTCTCGACCTTGAACAGCCCTGTAGCTCTGCTCCCTATCAGTCATCCTGAGCTGCCTTATAAGCATTGTGGGCGCTGCTTAAATAGGTCCAGAATTGGCGGCAGAGAGGAATGTGCTGTTTTTCAGCTAATTTCCTGCAATTCTACCAATTTTGCAATGGAGCTGAGAGAATTTTGCATTGTGAAAGCACATTTCCTGCTATTCTAAGCATTTCTGTGTTCTTATGCTTACACATTATAACATAACCTATGGGGGCCCCTGGGCATGTACCCTGCATGCCCCGTCAGTAAACCAGCCATTGTTTTTGGAATTTTTTATTCTCCCTGACTGTCTAGTTAGTTATTATTTAGGGGATTTCTAGTTCTCAAAGATTATATAAC
Source organism: Salvelinus namaycush (assembly GCF_016432855.1). Lineage (NCBI taxonomy): Eukaryota > Metazoa > Chordata > Actinopteri > Salmoniformes > Salmonidae > Salvelinus > Salvelinus namaycush. Next base: position 67,514,008 of record NC_052309.1, on the reverse strand, counting down.
AAAATATATAGGTCAATTATATTTTCTACATACTTTCTGTCCATCCTTAAAATGTATTTCATTTAGCTGCGCCACTACTAAGTGAATACAGGGGAAACACTGAAAGCCCTCCAATACCCTATCTGAGTAGTAGGATTTCAAAATTGTTTGAACAAGGCTGGAGAGAATGAGGATGAAATAATGAAAGGCGAGAGTGTGAGGGAGAAAAAGATTGAGAGAGAGACCTACTCCCACCTGCATTAGTAATGTCTGATGTTCAGCAATTTCAGGTTCAATTTAGTTAGAGGGAGCAGCATTATGTGCCCAGAATGACTAAGTATATTTCTCTGATATGGCAGAGCCTGGTGAATTCAAAGGTGAGTCATTTGAGTGACAGGCATCACCTAGGGAACAGACATTTAGAATTGATAGGGTAGGTGCACAGTGTGGAGACGAATGGTGATGATATTAGCTCAACCCTATTCCTCTCCGACTCTCTTCTGCTCTCTCTTTCTCTCACAAACAATCACTCACCTTATCTGTTCACCAGAGAGTAGCCATGGGGAGAAGCAGTCAGTCAAATGAAAGCATAATCCCCATCCCTCCCTACCACACCCCTGGTTTAATTGTGAATTAAGTTTAGTCCCTCCCTGCCCTTGGCATATCCTTCCACTCTTTGTCTGACGTGTAATTGTGTGGGTTTGTTTGTTTGTTTTTGAACAGGGTTCAGGCCACAATGAGTCATCCAATCAGAGCCTGTGCAGCGTGGGCTCTCTCAGTGACAAAGAGCTGGAGGTCAGTGTCCCACAGCAGTGACGCCATACATGTCTTCACTCTTATAGGATATTTTAGACATCTTCCGCTGTCATAAAGTACAATGTGTTTCTCCTGCTCTTTATCCAGACCCCAGAGAAAAAGCCCAACGACCAGAGAACGAGGAAGAGGAAAGCAGAGCCGTACGACAGCAGCCAAGGTGAGATGTCTGTCTCCCTTCCTCCGTGATCTCTCTTTCACCTCAGTCGTGCCTTGCCGGCAGCCATTTTGTTGTCAGAATAGATCAACGGCCCACAGATTTTCAGCCTTTTTTTTTTCTTCTCCAGGGAAAGGAGGAGCAAGAGGACAGAAAATTAGTGATTATTTTGAGGTGAGTGTGCTCACTTTCAGGCAAAACGCATCCATAGCTTTGAATTCCTTTGCTCTTCTTCTGACTTTTCCATTAAATCTGTCAGTTTGCGGGTGGTAGCGGTCCTGGTACCAGTCCTGCCAGGAGTCTCCCTCCAGTTGTCCGCTCCTCCCCACAACATCACTCCCTCTCCAACCCCCCAGGCACGGTGAGCATGCTCCCTCACTTCCCTGTTCTTTTTCCTCCTCCCTTTTCACCGTATCTTTTTTTTCTCCCCCTGTTCCTAACGAACCCATCATGTCCTTCAAACTGACCTGAATGCAAAGCAGAATGTTACTGTGATCCATGACATGATGTTAGTGGTATGTGTGGATGTCTTTGTATCCCAGATGCAGCAGGGCAGCCCGTCCTCTATGGGTTCAGCCAACACAGAGCACTCATCCTGTTCCCTAAAGCTTGTCTCCCTCTACATGAACCACAAAGCCACACAGGTAGCTGTTACCTTACACCTTCTGTACAGATACACACAGCACTGGTGATGTCTGTAATAACTTCCTGTATAATATGACACGTCTCTGGTGAATGTTTGACTTCATCGCTATTTCTCGTCCTCTGGTTCTCCTCCTGCAGTCTGACCTGACGGTAGAGAAGCTAACTGCTATGGAGAACAACAAGAACTCTGACCTGGAGAAGAAGGAGGGGAGGATCGATGACTTACTGCGGGTGGGAACACCTCTGCCATCAACGTGTCCTTGTTTTCCCATTCTGTCTTCTAATGGAATAACATGTTGTGGGCCTCGTCATGAGACAGCATGATGCTCCAGACATGGGAACAGATCTCCTCAGAAACTACCATCTGACATTATAAAACAGCTTTGTTTCATTAAAAGGACTATTAATGAATTAATTCATGTTTCAGGCGAACTGTGACCTTCGAAGGCAGTTGGATGAGCAGCAGAGGATGCTTGAGCGGTACAAAGAACGCTTGAACAAATGTGTGACCATGAGCAAGAAGCTGCTGATTGAGAAAGTGAGTTCTCCCTCTGTCCCTACAACAGGCTTGGGAGTCTAGAATAACTTACCCATGTCTATTTTTTTGACCAAGGACTAGCTTTCCCCAAGTATAACGTGTGTGTGTGTGTGTGTGTTTTCTCCCCCCAGTCAAAGCAGGAGAAGATGGCGTGTCGCGACAAGAGCATGCAGGACCGTCTTCGTCTGGGTCACTTCACCACCGTCCGACATGGTGCCTCATTCACAGAACAGTGGACCGACGGATATGCCTTTCAGAACCTTATCAAGTAAGGGTCACTCAAAAGCCTCTCTCACTCTGCATCTCATCCTCTCCTCCTTCATACTCCTCCTCTCTACCTTCCTCTGTTGTTTTTAATCTCTTTCTCTCTCACATCAGCACTGACCCTCCCCATCTCCTGTCTGTGTCTCGTCTCTAGGCAACAGGAGAGGATCAACTCCCAGCGAGAGGACATAGAGAGACAGAGGAAGGCCCTGGCCAAGAGGAAACCACCCTCAATGGCCCAGACCCCGCCCCTTAGCCTGGAGCAGAACAAACGCAAGAGCAAGGCCAACGGAGCCGAGAGCGAAGCGTACGTTACCCCGCCTCTTCCACTCTCTGTTTATAATGCATACATTTTCCCACGTTTGGTTCTGTTTATGATGGTGAGTTTCTTCTTCTTCCAGGTTATCACAGGCCGAGTATCACGAACAAGAGGAGATATTCAAACTAAGACTGGGCCATCTCAAGAAGGTAGTGTGCTGTTTTACATGCAATGTTTCTATGTTTTGTGTATGTACTTTGTGTACTGTTTATCTGTTGGTTCCTGTAAAAGTTGCTAATAAGCTTGCTGTGTTGCAGGAGGAGGCAGAGATCCAGGCTGAGCTGGAGAGGTTGGAGCGAGTACGGAACCTGCACATCCGCGAGCTCAAGAGGATCCACAACGAGGATAACTCCACGTATGTGCTCTCTACCAGTGTTCTCTTATTTGTGTTCTCTCTGTTTGACTTTTAATCGGAATATGTCTGATTTCCGCAACAGGTTCAAAGACCACCCCACGCTAAACGACCGGTACCTGCTGCTCTACTTACTAGGCCGAGGTGGCTTCAGTGAAGTTTACAAGGTGAGCGCACTCTGCCCGTTCATTAACAGTCATTGGAACTGACCTTTTTGTCATCATGGTCAAATGCATAGTTGTATACCCATTGAACTAAGTACAGCGACTACATAGTCCCCAAGGTTTTCTCATAATGATGAACTTTTGATGTTCACCTGAATCCATTTTTTTTAAAGTCGGTGCCAAGTTTTCATACGGTTTCATGTTGGTGCCAGGTTTCTCTCAGATATGATAAAGAATAATGGATGTGATAGAATCTTTTATTTGTCATTGATGTCATGTCTCTCACTTTTGAAGGCCTTTGACCTAACGGAGCAGAGATACGTCGCAGTCAAAATCCACCAGTTGAACAAGAACTGGAGGGACGAGAAGAAAGAGAACTACCACAAGTGAGTTCCCTTTTTCTTATAGACAAATCTTTTTTTTCCCTCAGAGTGATATGGGTAACAGAAGCACTTTGGTTTTAACATTGGAGTTTAATATGGTCTCTTTTTCAGACACGCATGTCGAGAGTATAGAATCCATAAGGAGCTGGACCACCCAAGGATAGTCAAACTCTACGACTACTTTTCACTCGACACAGACTCGTAAGTCCCCCCCAAAGAGCAGCAGAACATATCCAACACATCTTTGGAATAGAACGTGAGAATTTTGGTGGTTTCTAGTTCCGGTGTTATTTTTCTCTTTCAACTCTCTATCCTACTGTTTTGAAACAGTACCTCACAGTTGGTTCCTTTGTCTCTCGTTGTGGAACAGGCTCTGTACGGTTTCTAAACTAAAACAGTACCACACAGCCGATTCCACTCTCGTTGTTCTAGGTTCTGTGCAGTTCTGGAGTTGAACAGTACCACATCCTCGCTCTCTCTCTTTCTCGTTATGTCCCAGGATCTGTACGGTTCGAGATTAAAACACTACCTCACCGTGGGTTCCTCCGTCTCGTTGTGTTCCAGGTTCTGTACGGTTCTAGAGTACTGTGAGGGGAACGACCTGGACTTCTACCTGAAGCAGCACAAGCTGATGTCGGAGAAGGAGGGCCGCTCCATCATCATGCAGATGGTCAACGCCCTCAAGTACCTCAACGAGATCCGCCCACCCATCATCCACTACGACCTCAAACCCGGTGGGTACACACAGCAGATCACACGGACACTAGCATGGCAGCAGTTACACTGCAATATTAGTATCAGGTCCACACTGATGCGATCACTTACAGTACCAGTCAAAGGTTTGGACACCTACTCATTCCAGGGTTTTTCTTTATTTTTTACTATTTTCTACATTGTAGAATAATAGTGACGACATCAAAACTATGCAATAACACATATGGAATCATGTAGTAACCAAAAAAAGTGTTAAACAAATCCAGATATATTTTATATTTGATATTCTTCAAAGTAGCCACCCTTTGCCTTGATTACAGCTTTGCACACTCTTAGAATTCTCTCAACCAGCTTCAGCTGGAATGCTTTTCCAACAGTCTGGAGGAGTTCCCACATATGCTGAGTACTTGTTGGCTGCTTTCCCTTCACTCTGCGGTCCAACTCATCCCAAACCATCTCAATTGGGTTGAGGTTGGGTGATTGTGGAGGCCAGGTTATCTGATGCAGCACTCCATCACTCTCCTTGGTCAAATAGCCCTTACACAGCCTGGAGGTGTTTTGGGTCATTGTCCTGTTGAAAAACAAATGATAGTCTCACTAAGCGCAAACCAGATGTGATGGCGTATCACTGTAGAATGCTGTGGTAGCCATGCTGGTTAGGTGTGCCTTGAATTCTAAATAAATCAGTCAGTCACCAGCAAAGCACCATCACACCACCACCTCCATGCTTCACGGTGGGAACCACACATGCGGAGATCATCCATTCACCTGCTCTGCGTGTCTCACAAAGAGACAGCGGTTGGAACCAAAAATCTCATTTGGACTCATCAGACCAAAAGGACAGATTTTCACTGGTCTAATGTCCATTGCTTGTGTTTATTGGCCCAAGCAAGTCTCTTCTTCTTATTGGTGTCCTTTAGTAGTGGTTTCTTTGCAGTAGTTTGACCATGAAGGCCTCTCCTCTGAACAGTTGATGTTGAGATGTGTCTGTTACTTTATTTGGACTGCAATTTCTGAGGCTGGTAAACTAATAAACTTATCCTCTGCAGCAGAGGTAACTCTGGGTCTTCCTTTCCTGTGGCGGTCCTCATGAGTCATTTTCATCATAGCACTTGATGGTGTTTGCAACTGCACTTGAAGAAACGTTCAAAGTTCTTGAAATGTTCTGTATTTACTGACCTTCATGTCTTAAAGTAATGATGGACTGTCATTTCTCTTTGCATATTTGAGCTGTTCTTGCCATAATATGGACTTGGTCTTTTACCAAATAGGGCTATCTTCTGTATACCACCCCTACCATGTCACAACACAACTGATTGGCTCAAAAGCATTAAGATGGAAAGAAATTCCACAAACTAACTTTTAACAAGGCACACCTGTTAATTGAAATGCATTCCTGGTGACTGCCTCATGAAGCTGGTTGAGAGAATGCCAAGAGTGTGCAAAACCGTCATCAAGGCGAAGGGTGACTACTTTGAAGAATCTCAAATATAAAATATATTTGGATTTGGTTAACAGTTTTTTTTAGGTTACTACATGATTCCATATGTGTTATTTCATAGTTTTGATGTCTTCACTATTATTCTACAATGTAGAAAATATGAAAATAAAGAAAAACCCTGCAATGAGGGTCTTCAGAAATGCGATGGAACGCAGGTCGCTCTCAGGGGAGCACGCGTGATCAACTCATACCAGACACCTGACTCAAAGAGCTCTCCTTCCCTCATTCTTCACAGTAGAAGCATCAAACAAGGTTCTAAAGACTGTTGACATCTAGTGGAAGCCGTAGGAAGAGCAATATGTGTGTTAACTTTTGACATACTCTACGTGTAAAGTAAGTTGAAACGATGACGGCAGACTAAAACGAGACAAGATACCTTTCACTCAGTTATCTTTTGACTCTTAAGGCTGGTTTACAGTTGGTCTATCGACATCGACAGTCTGTAGACTGTTGTCGCAGTGACATCAAGAACGTTCTATCGTCGTCCGACATCAAACTTGTCGTTGTTGTTATGATATGCATGACAGCAGCCTAGTGGTCCAAATAGCATAACTGGTTTATTTTAACACCAATAAATCCATCCGTTTGGGTTACTGGACGAACGCTCTAACCACTAGGCTACCCTTTTAGTACATTTTTATTAATTATTACAGGAAAATAAACTCCCAACAAGAATTTAAGGTAATGGAAAGCTAATTACAGAAAATAGCTTACAGTTCTGTGTGTGACGTAATAAATGCATAATTTTTTTACTTGTCTCGTTGCTGTCGCAATCAGGTAACCATGACGACACACTTATCTGTACGACAAGGAAACCGAAAAGTCTCAGTGACTGTCTATAGACATTCTACCAAAGTGTAAATTAAATGTTGTTTTGACAAGTGAAACTTGTCCCATTCGAATTGTCTACAGACATGTCGTTAGACCAATTTATAAACCAGCCTTGACAGTATATTACAGAGAAATGTCTTTCATGTTTATTGTGACCTTTTGTTTTGACCTCTGACTTGTCGTTTCCTCAGGCAACATCCTCCTGGTGAATGGCACAGCCTGTGGGGAGATCAAGATCACCGACTTCGGCCTGTCCAAGATCATGGACGACGACAGCTACAACTCAGTGGACGGGATGGAGCTGACCTCGCAGGGTGCAGGGACCTACTGGTGAGGCGCCGCACAAACCAGAACAATAGAATGACTATCTTGTTTGGATGATTGTTATTGTGGAAAGAGTGTTGCTCTAAGCAATGATCTTCCCTTGCAGGTACCTTCCCCCAGAATGCTTTGTGGTGGGTAAAGAGCCTCCTAAAATCTCCAACAAGGTGGACGTGTGGTCAGTGGGAGTCATCTTCTACCAGGCTCTGTACGGACGCAAGGTAATGCAAGCACGCACACACTACTAACTCCTCTCAGAATTCTATTCATACTCTTTATATTCCATTTAAGAGATGAGGATGTTTTGTGTTGCTAACTTTAGCCTTTTTTCTCTTTCTTTGTCTTCCCCTCCAGCCTTTTGGCCATAACCAGTCTCAACAGGACATCCTGCAGGAGAACACCATACTGAAGGCAACAGAGGTTCAGTTTCCCCCCAAACCTGTGGTCACCCCAGAAGCTAAGGTACTGCTTGTTTTTTTCTCTCTGTCTGTCCTTCCTTCACCTTTCTGTCATTTGTTAGTCCATTCCTTAAATTCTTCCTCACCTGGTGTTGTTTCTCCATCCCTCTTTCATTGGTCTGTTACTTTACACATTCATCCCTTTCTGCTCTGTGCACAAATTATTCTCCTGTCACAACGTCTCTAAATGTCCCCTCCTTATCTCTCTCCAGGCCTTTATAAGGCGCTGTCTGGTCTACCGGAAGGAGGACCGTATCGATGTGCACCAGCTAGCCAGTGACCCCTTCCTCATGCCTCACATCCGCAAGTCTGTGGCCACGTCCGGGGCCTCTGGCACGGCTATACCCTCCACCTCCAGCTCCTCCAACAGCAGCGCCTCAAACTGAGCCCTCACTATCTATCTCACTACGAACTGACTGACCTGAGTGGAAGGTGGAGGTGGGGGTGGCTGCCTAATTCAGCCCCCTCATCACTTCCCATCCTGCTATGTCCCGCCATGGGCTCAGCACCCCAGGGAAACCTCTGGGGTGCAGGCAGGGGGAGCGTGAGGAATCATGGATGAGGTGGAGGGGGGAGAGGTGGGGTAATCAGTGTTCCAACTGCAACCTGGAGCCCTCCATGTCCACCCAGCTTCCTTGTCTCTCCCTCCCCTGAGGGGTGTTGTTGTTCTGGGGGTCAAAGCCCTAGGGTCCCCCCACATTGAAGAGGGGGACATGGCACTGAGCTGAGGAGAAATGGGATAATTCAACAATGTTAAGGTGAAAAGAATGGAACAGGGCTGCATTACCTTTGAGAAATGGAAGGGACTGTTGGAAGACTCTGTTTTCCATCTCTCACACACACACACACACACACCCACCCACCATGCCTCGGAGTCGTCCCAGATGCTCTGGGTTCTCCTTTTGATAAATGCTTTGGTTGTCATCCAACCCCCTCCCCTGACTGACAGTACCAGTCTAGCCTGCCTTTAGACTGGACCTGAACAAGACCTATGGCGTTCATTAATTTAAGCCACTCTCCTGGGTCCAGGTAGTTTTTGAAGGGAGGCATACCCCCCCCTGTCTGTTTTAAATCCTGTGACCAAAGCTTAAGACTTCCAGATGGTGGCACTGTTCCGCTGCAGTTTTTATATTGGTTCTAGTTGTGTTACATGATATATGAAGTGGAAAACTAATGAATGGTCCCTTTTTTAAGAATTGTTACTTTTACATTTTCCCAATTTTAAGGGAAAAAAAGCAGTTGGTGGTTTTTAAAAATCTTTATTTTTTTTTGCTCTATTCTCGTTTTAGTAATTCCCCCTTCATAAAAACACATATTTATTTAGGTCTGTTTTAATGAATTTTTTGCCAATAAAATGCAAGGGACTGGTTTACTCATTGTACTGTTGGGAGGAGATTGGGCCTTAGCAGAGAATTGCATAACCCATTAAATACTATTGGTTAAACTGCGATCTGAGTGTTTGTGGGGGTGTTAGTACTGGTTGGGTTGTTTACTCTCAGAACGCTCGGCAAGCTCATTTCTCTACATCAACAACACAAAGCACACTTATGTAATATTTATTATCTGTAACCTGGAGGTTCCAGGGGAAAGCGGGAAGACCCAGGAACAGCTGGAGAAGGTCTATAGAGAAAGAACTAAAATAATCAAGAAAATCTTTGAAAGGGCGGCAGGTATCCCAGCGGTTAAGAGCTTTGGGCCAGTAACCGAAAGGTCGCTGGTTCGAATCCCAGAGCTGACCAGGTGAGAAATCTGTCAACATGCCCTTGAGCAAGGCACTTAACCCTAATTTCTCCTGTAAGTCGTTCTGGATAAGAGCGTCTGCTAAATGACAAAAATATAAAATGAATATAACGAAGTGGGGGAAACCAAACCTGATGGAGAAGTTTGAATAACCTGAAGACGGGTTGGCTGACAACACCATGAGACTGTGGACGCATCGATGAGGCAGAAGGCCATGTGGTGGTATGATTCAAATAGCTAACAACCATGTGGGGAATCGTATGTGGCTAGTTTCAGCTCGTTGTACCTTGTTGATACTGTGTTGAGGTGTTTTGACTAATGTCTGCTAATATGGCTCAAATTCGCTAGCTAACCAACAACTGTAATGATGTATTTGAGAGACAAGTGCTCCTTGTGCAAATGTATTTATGTTTTCAATAAACATTTTGAGACAAAATATAGTTTACATGTCAACAATCTAAGCAAGCCCTGTCTGTTTTGCCCCATTTTTGCTTATGTGTTAAGTTTTGTTGCTAAACATCCAACCTGTCTATACTCCCCAGGGGTTCTCAAAGTGGGGTCCACGGACCCTGAGGTACTGAAGGGGGTCCGCGGTCAGATCTCAAGATCTCTCTATACACTATATAATTTTTACATTCTATTTTTTTTAAGGAATATTACAAACAGATTGAATTAATTTTGGCCAAGAGATCTGTAGAATAAGTTAAGAGGGTGTAATACAATGGAACATGATTGGTCTACAAATTATGTTCTTAATTAACCCTGGGCAACATGGGCCTGGATATTGGTATCCACAGTACTCCACCAATTATATTTTATGTAAATGCACTGTAATTTAAGCTTTAAAACTGCAACGTTTTCTCTCTGCCTCAAGAGAGAAAACCGCAACAACAAAAAATCTTCTCTCCGATGCCAGGAGATGGACCTTTAAAATGGTTTGCCTGGCCATGCACTGCCAAAGTCATAGTATAACTCTTTGTATGCTATTTTTTATCTCACTCCAGTTGTGTTTTGATTATGAGGGGGTCCCCGTTGAATTTGCTATCACAAAAGGGGTCCCCGGCCCAAAAAAGTTTGAGAGCCCCTGAAGTAATTATCTATATTACAACTGTCACATTATTGAATGAATGATTGGTCTCACGTAGTGCTGAATTGATGCCATGAGCAAAGATCACTCTACCATTGAACCACACTGGTATAAAATGCATGTGTAGGCCATAGAGATAGAAGCTCAATCTAGTTCTGTGGGTAGGCTACTACCTTGCACGGTGCATTTGCACGTTGTTTAAAATGTGTGTTAAACTGAGTGTGGTTGTGTGCAGTGCACTGCCAAAGCCACAGATCAATAATGATCAGAGACAGACAGGGCCCCGAGCCATGCATACTGCTAATGGTCCAACAATGACTGTTCACAAGAGAGAGGATGCAGCTAACACATCAGTGACACCAGCTTTGAACTGTTAAGCTGCGTGTGCAGATTGTGCACACACACACACACACACACACACACACACACACACACACACACACACACACACACACACACACACACACACACACACACACACACACACACACACACACACACACACACACACATTATCCACCAATGTAAGATTGTTCTGATTGATGCATCATTCTTGCATTTCCCAACAGATTGACATTGGATTGTTTCCACTCTCCCCAACATCCAGCACTACCAATCCCCAACACAGAATCCTTCCAGGGGTGAATATGTGCACCATGGCAGTTTAATTGATTTACGGGGAAGGGACAGCAATACTGTAATAATTAAATAATCCAGAATTGTGGAGGCCAAAAAGCCATTACTTTAGTATTTTTTACACATATGTATGAGTTGGCTTTGGGTGTCTGGTTTTGGAATGGGAAACTGTTTCTTGTTGCAATCTCACTTGGATGATCTGTGTATAACTGGTCACCCCACTGCTGCTTTGGGGAATGATTCTATGAGCCAGAATCTAGTAAAATAATTTCTGTTTTCAATCTCTACTGTCGTTTTAAAATAAGCTAAATCAAGTGTCTATAGGTGTAATATATATATATATATATATATATATATATATATATATATATATATATATATATATATAAAATATCTGTAATACCAATACTTTATTTTGAAGGAAACAAATAGGCTACATATTTGCAGCATGTAACGTATCACAAGCAGAGATGTTGTTACAATGTAACAGCGGGGCGGATCTCAGAAAATGCAAGGTAATAATGTTGCATGTCTGAGATTCTGACACAGTGTTGCATATCTGCAATACAGTGTATCTAGTTTGTGCACAACTGTGTGTGAATGTGAGGCGGGCTAGAGTATGGTGACGCTGACGCAACGCGTCTGCTAACTTCAGTTTTAATGACGCGCTAAAAAGACACAGAGCCCACTCTACTCCTCCTCTCATCTGCAACCCATCATACTCACCACCACTCTACCCATCCGTCCCGAAAGGAAAGCTCTCCATAAATTGCTCCGATTTACAGTTTGCTGAGCAATAGTGGGCATGCCACGCTGCGACCGAAACAAGGATTCGAGGAGAACATGGAAAAATTGCCTTCACTTTTACAAATGCACTTTATATTTATTTATCTTTAGTCTGGAACTAAACAGCAGCGTTTCAGGTAAGATCAATACGTTGCTGTCGAATGCTTCTCGGCTTTTCATTCAAGGAAAACTCTGGAGACCGAGACTCTTTGTTATGGCATGTCCGAATATCCACCTAAAACCTATTGAGTTTTTTTGGGGGGGGGGGGGGGGGGGGGGGGTGGGGGTGGGGGTAGGGCAGGAGACCTGGTGAGTTTTTACGGGTACTTTTTATCCGAACTTCCCTGATGCATTGGAATGCCACGAAAGTCCGAATTCTGAGTGGAACCAGATGTGTGTGTGTGTGTGTGTGGGGGGGGGGGTTATGTGTTTTCTCGTTTGGAAACTTGAAGTGAAGTTCTAGTATACCTGTAGATACTTCCTTTGGCATCTTCTTTGGACATTTAAAATGGTAGATATGTCCCACACATCCGTAAACTGGTAAATGGGACTGACGCGTTGCATGTATTTGGCACCTCGGGGGCAGATGTGACCTTTACATCCTGTTATACAGTTACGTCCATCTCTTCTCCGTCCCCGTGTACCGTGTAGGCCTATGGACACGATAGTGACCTCTCGCTTTTGAAGACTGACCTGCCTTACTCCTAGGCATGCTATGAGTCGATTTGTAGAGATTAAATCTAGGTAAAAAAAATAAGTAATCCATGAATGAAGACGGATAACACTAGGCTATACAAGTTATTTCAAGAAATACCACACTGTCTCTCTGAAATGAAGACAAAGAAGGCCCAGTAACCAACTTGACATTGTAAACAACTTTGGAGGTGGGCCAAACTAAAAACTAGTTGGTTTTTTTCAATTAAATTCTCAGTTCCTCCCATGTGGAAACATAACTGAAACTTACTTGGCCGATCCTGTATCACACATCCAGAGGGAATTGAACTTTCAAAAAGATGTATTCAGTTCTTTGATACTGAGGTCTACACCAGAACATACATTGTGTGTAATGCGGTCAGAATTAGTTCAGTTAGTACAAGGGAGGGAAAACAGTATCAACAAAGCTGAGTATGAGGATTCAAGGTGATGAAGTCAATACGACGATCATATACTGTAATTCACCAGGTTCTGTTATTACTGTATTATTACAATCATTGTTTTTGTTTTCTGTGTGATATTCTCCAAAAGCACAGTTGTGTCAGCTCTCAACACAATGTCATGTAGGGCCAGATATATTGTTGTGTCTAGCTGTTACACCTGCAGTGCAGATGTTACTGGGTTTGTTTGCCAACTGCAAAGGCAAGGCAGATCTCTCATTCACATGCTTTCATTCTTGTTTTCCATCATACCTATTTATTCTGTCTTTTAGACACTTATTCACGCCCTGAGGTCTACCTGAGTGTACAGGTCTCAGAACAATCCCTATCTCCTGGGGCTCGGTCTTACCTTTAGGATCATGGAGGAATTTCAGGTACCACCCCTGTGTCTTTGGACTCAAGCTGTACAGAAAGCAGGAAGCCAACAGCCTGATCAGCCCCTAAAAAATCCCACCCAACCACCCACTAAAGGGCTGATCAGCCCCTAAATCCCACCCACTCACTGCTGCTTCTCCTCCCCTCCCACTGAGATGTTTCCTGGGAGGGGGCCTACCACCGCTCCAGCAGTGTCAGAGGCTGGCCTGGACCGTCATAAAAGAAATAGAAACAAACACACTAACAGGCTGGAATGTCCTGTCTATTTGATGGTTGCTGTTTTTACTGGACAAGGAGATGTTCTGTTTTGTAAAGCTTACCCGTAAAACAAGCGTCCCCTTTCATGGCAAACATCTGTCAAAATAAGAAAAAGGTTCAAGGACAATCCTTTGGTCCCACCACCACACCTTCGTCTAGACCTGGGGGGCTTTAACCTGATACCAGTCTATCATCGTTGTTGTTCTTATCCAATAACATCCACCCACACTTTTGCTCCATTTTGCTTCTACATCTATGGGAGTAAAATATTTGTTATTTCAAATGTCTATCCCAATATGGTTCCCAGTCCCATTGCCTCCATGTCTACAGTACGTCTCACCTCAGTGTGGATCAAGTCAGTCACCTTTGTTTCATGTACCTCAGCCTCCACTGGACCTCTGTGCTCCAGCTCCAGTGCCCTGCTCACACTCCCACGGCCCATCAACACACCGACCGGAGTTGGAGGAGAAGAAGGTGGTTCTGGGAACATCAACCTCTCTGCTCTTGGCTCCTCATGTTCCGTTGTTCTTGGCTGCAGGTTTAAGCCGCTCTCTTTTGCAGCAGGATACTGGCATTGGTCTGAGCAGGGTGAGGGGGCAGGGAGGGGGAGAGAGGGAGAGGAGGGATCAGGCTAGATGGGTGTTGTTCTGGTTGTACTTTCCCAAGGTTTAACTTTCGTCAAGATTTGGTGAAGCTGTGGATCTGTGCTTTACTGTATTCACATCAAACACTTTCAAATCCACTTCTGGAATTACATTTGAAGTTTGTCTTTTACTTAGCAGAGCCGTCTGAGGTTGAACCAACACTTCAAACACAGCTGCAGGGCCCAGGTGTGAACACTTTGAGAAGTTATAGCTTCTACTTCACATCAGTAACATCAGTGCCCAGCTTGTTGGGTACTAGTCATGTCCTGTGGGAAATTAGTCATCGAGGTCTAATAGGTAGTCTCAGTTTTACTGCCTTGGTAGCAACAGAAAACCAATATTCCTTTTGTTGTGGCTCTGATTCTCATCATGACAAAAGACAAAATGACATCAGGCTGCTTTTAGTAACATTTACGTCTCCTGAAAACTCCTCTTACCACACTGTCGTGAGTGTTGCTAAGCCAAGTGTTAGCATGGCCAAAACCATCGTTATGTAAGCCTTGTCAAGGAAATCACACACCACTGGAAGCAGCGCTGCTTACTTCAGAGCATCCGGCTTAAGTCAGCGCTGTAGATGTCCAAAATGAATTCATTGTTCTGTACAGTGTTTTGACAAATTTGGGAAGGGCAAAGTTGATCCTGTAATTTGCCTGCAGCTGGGGTGGATTGTAGAGGTCGACCGATTAGGATTTTTCAATGGCGATACCGATTATTGGAGGACCAAAAAAAGCCAATACCGTTTAATCGGCCGATTTTGTATTTATTTATTTGTAATAATGACAATTACAACAATACTGAATGAACACTTATTTTAACTTAATATAATACATCAATCAAATCAATTTAGCCTCAAATAAATAATGAAACATGTTCAATTTGGTTTAAATAATGCAAAAACAAAGTGTTGGAGAAGAAAGTAAAAGTGCAATATGTGCCATGTAAGAAAGCTAACGTTTAAGTTCCTTGCTCAGAACATGAGAACATATGAAAGCTGGTGGTTCCTTTTAACATGAGTCTTCAATATTCCCAGGTAAGAAGTTTTAGGTTGTAGTTATTATAGGAATTATAGGACTATTTCTCTCTATACGATTTGTATTTCATATACCTTTGACGATTGGATGTTCTTATAGGCACTTTAGTATTGCCAGTGTAACAGTATAGCTTCCATCCCTCTCCTCGCCGCTACCTGGGCTCGAACCAGGAACACATCGACAACAGCCACCCTCGAAGCAGCGTTACCCATGCAGAGCAAGGGGAACAACTACTCCAAGTCTCAGAGCAAGTGACGTTTGAAACGCTATTAGTGCGCACCCCGCTAACTAGTTAGCCATTTCACATCGGTTACACCAGCCTAATCTCGGGAGTTGATAGGCTTGAAGTCATAAACAGCGCAATGCTTGAAGCATTGCGAAGAGCTGCTGGCATAACGCACTAAAGTGCTGTTTGAATGAATGCTTACGAGCCTGCTGGTGCCTACCATCGCTCAGTCAGACTGCTCTATCACATCATAGACTTAATTATAACATAATAACACACAGAAATACAAGCTGTAGGTCATTAATATGGTCGAATCCGGAAACTATCATCTCGAAAACAAAACGTTTATTCTTTCAGTGAAATACGGAACCGTTCCGTATTTTATCTAATGGGTGGCATCCATAAGTCAAAATATTCCTGTTACATTGCACAACCTTCAATGTTATGTCATAACGTAAAATTCTGGCAAATTAGTTTGCAACGAGCCAGGTGGCCCAAACTGTTGCATATACCCTGACTCTGCGTGCAATGAAAGCAAAAGAAGTGACATAATTTCACCTGGTTAATATTGCCTGCTAACCTGGATTTCTTTTAGTTAAATATGCAGGTTTAAAAATATATACTTCTGTGCATTGATTTTAAGAAAGGCATTGATGTTTATGGTTAGGTACACGTTGGAGCAACGACAGTCCTTTTTTGCGAATGCGCACTGCATCGATTATATGCAATGCAGGACACGCTAGATAAACTAGTAATATCATCAACCATGTGTAGTTATAACTAGTGATTATGATTGATTGATTGATTGTTTTTTATAAGATAAGTTTAATGCTAGCTAGCAACTTACCTTGGCTTCTTACTACATTCGCGTAACAGGCGGGCTCCTCGTGAGGCAGGTGGTTAGAGCGTTGGACTAGTTAACCGTAAGGTTGCAAGATTGAATTCCTGAGCTGACAAGGTAAAAATCTGTCATTCTGCCCCTGAACCAGGCAGTTAACCCACCGTTCCTAGGCCGTCATTGAAAATAAGAATGTGTTCTTAACTGACTTGCCTAGTTAAATAAAGGTTCAATAATAAAAATAAAACAATTCTAAGAGTGCATAGTAAAGATTTTTCCAGAGGCGCACCATTACCATGTGAGAAAAGGTATTTTGACTCCTAAATCTTTATTGCGTCACAATTAGTGGACAGTAAACAGGACTAACAACATGGTGCTACAATGAGACGTCTGCAGCAGTCAGCGTTAGCTGGTAATTATATCTGATTACACTGTACAAAGCACTGCCAGTGGAGGCTCACAGCTCTGTGGAACCACTCAGCCATTGTGTTTAGTAACTGCAGCCTTTGCAGCATCTGGAAGCCGTCCAAGGCCACAAGCTGACTATTATTTCTCAACAACTTCGCAACAGAGTTGGAGTGAGTCTGAGAAAAGCTAGTGCTATACACTGATTGAAGGTCTGCATTAATAACGACTTCGATATGGACTCTTTTTATGGAGATTCTCCATCGTTTTAGTGTTGGTAGTGCTGCAAGGGCTGTGTTGCTAGTTCTGTGCGAGAGCTACAGTGGACTGATTAGATGACTTGAGGAGGGGGTTTAGTACTACAGGCCAGGACCCCTATTCTGTGTGTGGACTGAAGTACCCCCATACCAGAGCCATCTGATTCAGAGGGGTTGGGTTAAATGCGGAAGACACATTTCAGTTGAATGCATTCGGTTGTGCGACTGACTAGGTATCCCCCTTTCCCTATGTTCAGTCCAACGCCCAGCGATCTGTCCCACCTTCCCCACATCCTGGCCCCTCGGAGGGCCCCGTGAAGGAGGAATGCTGACGGTCTCTCTCTCTCTCTCTCGGTTTCTCTTCTCTGGACATAGATTCACTGAGGAGGGCGTGTGTTTGTTTTGGGGTCATTCCTTTTTTCTCCTTGCTCTTTTTGTCCACTTAACATCACAGCTGCACTCCCGCTCCTCTCTTTCTTCCTCTCCTTCTCTCCCTTTCCGTCCCTCGCTCTCTCTTCCACCAGTGCACAGACTTTTGAATCACCTGGCCTTAACCTCCCAATCTCCATAACCCCCCCCTTGCAGGAGAAGAAAAAGAAAAGCTCGGAGAAGACGTGGGTAGGAGAGAAAACCACAGTGGGTTTTTGGGAAGGTTATTGGCTTTTCTTCCCGACATTCCAGTCATAGTGGCTGGAGTCCAGCCAGTATCTAGCTAGCTTAGAGTTAAATACAGTATCTCGCTTTCTCTCTACCTCCTCTTATCAGTTCATACAGGGTTGGAGTGTGTACAGTACACTTACTCTTGTATTATGCAGAGCCTACAGTAGAGACCCAATGCGCATGGCACATTGACATATACATGATGAACGAAGCCAAGGTACAGTTCATGACATTTCATTGTAACTTTTTTTGATGATTAACTGTAGGGTCACTCTGTCTGGGTAAATTACTGACATAATTAAGTAAAGTAATGACATGTATATTATCCGATATTGACAACAGAAACCTCTTCAAATATGAAACCAGACATTTTCTCCTGAGAAAGTTCCAAACTAGTCCCCCAAAACCCCCAGACCGCCCAGTCTTCATTTAGTTCTTCAGCCAACCTTCCCTCACATGACATTCGGACCACAGACTCCCCGTGAGGAGAAAGGCCATTCCAGGTCACACGTCTGAAATGGGGCAAATATCCCAGAATCTGACAGGAAATAACAAATAAATAGACATTACCAACATTAAAAGATGTGTGAAAAAACACATTTTAAAAGCAGCAGCCCCCTCCAATTAACACTTGTCTAGACACATAACCTTGGTCAATGTCTGCTTAAGTTGATACAGGTTTGTGAGCCTTCTATGGTCTTTCAAATACGCAAATTAAATGATTTCTTTCTCCAACTTTTTTGTCTGTTTTGTCATAGATGTGAGAGGAGATATAACTAGGTGGGCTAGGTATTATTGTGAGAAAGCTAGCCTTTCAACAGCACCACAACCAGCTGAAAGATGCTTGCTCTAGCAAAGCAGGACATCCATTAACAGTGATATTGATCGTGTTCTCCACATTAACAGCTAAAGATGGAATAGTTCCTGAACAGTGTTATTGACTGTACTCTCTCTGACTGTCTCTCTCTCTATTGACTGTACTCTCTCTGACTGTACTCTCTCTCTCTCTCTCTCTCTCTCTCTCTCTCTCTCTCTCTCTCTCTCTCTCTCTCTCTCTCTCTCTCTCTCTCTCTCTCTCTGTTTCTCTATCTCTCTCTCCCACAGAGCCTGTGAATGGTGATGTGTTTGTGTTCTTCCTCGAGGGGGCTCAGGGCTGTCTAGGGGTGCAGGATCAATCCCTGTCCCTGTCCGAGACCTGCGAGGATGACGCCCAGAAGTGGAAGTGGGTGACCCGGGGCCGGCTCTTCAACCTAGGCTCCTCTCTGTGCCTGGGCATGACAACAGGCAACTACAGCTCCAGGGAGGACGTCTCACCGATGGGCGTCTACCCCTGTGACAGAGAGCCTCCCGGGATCCGCTGGACCTGGTACTGTGCCCAGGTGTTGGACAACCTCAACATGTACCTGCCGTCACCCTCGCACCCTGTTAACCCCTCCGCTAACTCCTCAGTGGTGGCCTCGGATGTCAAGCCCCCACAGGAGGAGCTCAAGTGGAGGCTCTTTGGGGACGATCAGGATCTTTGTTCTAGGACCTATCGTGGTAAGTAGAAGAGCTTCTGCTTCTGGTTTACAAAGTCATTCTAGTGGATTACAAAGGGTTGATGGCGCAATTTCGGTACTCTTTGTCTGGTAAAGGGAAGTGTAAGTTGAGCAAGTCATTCTGGTCAGTCTTGATTTAGTTTTGGTATGGAGCAACAAGACGTCAGTTCGACTCTGGTAGGCCAAGGGAGTCAGCCATTTTGCAATAGAAAATTCTACATATGGTTTGTCACTATTTCTCCCAACCGGGCTTGTGAATGAAAAGCTGAGGCATGGTTAGTCAGCTGTGTTGTACTGTTGAGGAGGGTACAGCTGTATCTGTTCAGACACATGCTGCAGTTCTTTTGGCCCTGGGCCTCTCTGTCGACTGCATGACTGACTGGCAGCCCGCCAGCAAGATAGCGAAGGAAAGCCCTCTCGCTCTGTGTTTGTAAACTCAAGACGTAAACAGTGGAATGCCCTTTCCCTCACATAGCCTACAGTAGTGCTGGGTCATTAAACCGGAAATGATTGACACCGACCATACCGATCGCTTATCGTGGGCATTTTCCTGATATGGTTCATTATGATACGTAGCCTGTACTAGAGAAATGTGAAGTCTGAAATGAAGTAAGTGTTAATATGGGTGATTGTTAATGGGACAGTTGATGGTTACAACCATCAGACTAGTTGTAGTTTAAAGGAAACGTTTAAAAAAACTTGTTGCACATTAATGTTATTAACTATCCTTCTATTTATCATTATTGCATCAATTCAGGCAATTTATCACAATGTGGATTTTTGTCCATATCACCCAGTTCTAGCCTACGGTATGTTAGTGTTTACGTAGGACCTAGGAGTTGAAGCCCCCGCTTAAAGGTTAACAGTGTGGTTTTGAAGCAAAGCCTTGTTTCCACTATTATTAGTAATAGTATTATTATTCATACAGATATCAAATGTTATAATTTAAGTTGCACTGACAGCCTTTCTGCTGGGCTTAGTCTTTGAAATACTGTCTTTAGCCTGTCTGACTGGAATTAAAACCAGATCTCCTACAACCTAAGTCCAGAAAACTACTTCTTTACTTTCCTCCTCTATCTTTCCTCTCCTTCTTTACTTTCCTCCTCTATCTTTCCTCTCTTTCTTTTCTTACTTTCCTCCTCTATCTTTCCTCTCCTTCTTTACTTTCCTCCTCTATCTTTCCTCTCCTTCTTTACTTTCCTCCTCTATCTTTCCTCTCCTTCTTTACTTTCCTTCTCTATCTTTCCTCTCCTTCTTTACTTTCCTCCTCTATCTTTCCTCTCCTTCTTTACTTTCCTCCTCTATCTTTCCTCTCCTTCTTTTCTTTCTTTCCTCTATCCTCCTCTCCTTCTTTACTTTCCTCCTCTATCTTTCCTCTCCTTCTTTTCTTTCCTTTTTTTTGTGGGGAGGCAAAAGGCATTTGTGACTTTTAACTGCCATTCCTCACAACTTGCTTTTGTGAAGTCAATAAAAGAATGCTGAATAAAGCTGAATAAAGAATGCCACGGACATTAGTCACCCCGCAGTGTAGCTAGCAGGCTAGCAGCTTGACACGAACCAGCCACTGGTGGAGAAGAGAGGGAAACGAAGGAGGGAGGGAGGGAACTTTCTAGGCCTTTCCCCATTTTAACACATATGCCCTACTTTCCATGGGCCTGGCTAGTTCTCTGTGTGTTTTGGTAACATCGCAGACACACTTCTAGTCCCTCTCTTTACAGCTCTTTCTCTCTACCGCTCTCTTTCTCCCTTTCTCCCTTTCTCCCTCGCCCTTTCTCTCTATCTTTCCCCACTCGCTCTCTTCCCTCTCTCTCTCTTTCTCCATCGTGTCTTGGAGAGTTGATTTGAGTTGTCCCTGCTGTCCTTTCCTTCATACCCCGCTGTCCAGTGGAATGCAGAGGCTACCGTGGCAACCCCTGGGCATTTTGTCAAACTGTGGAGATCGGGTTTCAATCAAAATAAAGTTCATTCACCTCTCAAAGAATAATGGAGTTTAGTTTATACATGGCGGTCTCATAATAGACTGGAAAAAATAACTAAAACAGCTGCTTATAAACTAAACTCATTATTTTATTATTTTAGAGAAAGTTTTTTGGAAAGAGTGTCCTTTCTACCCTTGTCAATTGCTAGTGAAAATGAAAATGACTTTTTCTGGCATACTTTTTAGTTTGAGACAGTATAAAGTTTTTATAAAGCTTTGTCCTGATGTATTTATTTTTCAGATGTAAATTGTTTGATTGTTTTTCCATGATCTGGTCTATTTTGGTTGATTGTTTACCTTTGATGGTCTTTCCCATACCTTTTGGTCCAAACGCACACTTTGGCGTCTGTCTTCATTTCCTGTAATATATCTTCTATTTATTTATCACATTTAATTGCACGTCTTTCAGTACACAGATTTGTTTGCTCAGTAAAAACTATCCACACATATCAATTTGGGACAGAAAGTGGCGCTTCAGTGCCAGTGCATCCTGGGATTTGAAGTCTTTCCATCGTGTGCCTTTGCAGAGATCTATACTATCCAGGGGAACTCTCACGGTCTGCCCTGCTACCTGCCCTTCATGTACGATGGCCAGTGGTTCCACAACTGCACCAGTATTGGCAGAGAGGACGGTCACCTGTGGTGTGCCACCACCTTCGACTATCGCAAGGACGAACTCTGGGGCTTCTGTCCTGTTAAGAGTGAGTCACTGTCTCACACAGCTACATTCCTCCTCCATCTCCGCAATCCCCCCCCACACACACACGCACCATAGACTCTTTCTATGTCTCTCTATGACTTTTTGCCCTTGCAATGATCTCTGTTTCTCCCTCCCCTCTCTCTCTCACTCCCTCCCTCCCCCTCCCAGGCAATGACTGTGAGACGTTCTGGGACACAGACCCCCTGACAGACAGCTGCTACCAGTTCAACTTCCAGGCCACTCTGTCATGGAGCGAGGCTCGCATCAGCTGCCAACAGCAGGGGGCAGACCTGCTCAGTATCACCAAGCTGCATGAACAGACCTATATCAACGGTAAGAGACCAGAGGAGAGTCTAAAATGCAGTACTCTATGCTACAACACGGGAGAGGTTTTCTTCCTTATTCTCGGTTTGATAGAAATGTGTTTATAGGTCTGTTATGAACTGGTATTAAACATTACTGGTAAACAACTATGTATTAAGCATGTATAAGCCATTTAAAAGCATACCTTAAAATCTAGTGTTACCATCTTTTCTCAACTTACCTCCTCTCTAATAGTTTTAAAGAGGTAGAGTGTGATCTTGCCTTTGTTTATATGAGAACATCTTACGTTTTGTAAGAGAAGTCTCTCCCTGCTGCTGTAGGTTTGCTGACTGGTTACAGTGCTGCTCTGTGGATCGGTCTGAATGACCTGGACATCACAGGAGGCTGGCAGTGGGGTGACTCCTCCCCGCTCAAATACCTCAACTGGGAGAACGGTGAGAGAACATTGCCTTTAACCCAACCCGACCCCAATCATCCTCAACCATCTTTTTAACCCAACCTCAACCATCCTCAAACATCTTTCTAACCCAACCCAACCTCAACCATCCTCAACCATCTTTTTAACCCAACCTCAACCATCCTCAAACATCTTTCTAACCCAACCTCAACCCTCATATTAAAAGCATCCTGATGTTTATTGGCCTGAATCTTGCCCTGGAAGCAGAACTGGGCGATCTCCGCTAGATGGGCCAGCAGTAAAGTCAAAATTGACTATATAGTAAAAATGTATGAAAACATAAATTATTTTTTGGTCTTAATGTAAGTTTAGGGTTAGGCATTAGGGTTAACAGGGTTAGGGTTATGGTTAGGTTTAAAAAAAAAAAATTATGACTTTGTGGCTGTGCCAGCAAGTGACCACTGCAGAGCTGCTTTCAGGGCAATATTCATGACAATAAATGCCAACCTGCTCCTTTTAACCCAACCCAATCTCATACATTCTTAACCGACCTTTTAACTTCATCCATCCTCAACCATCCTTTTAACCTTATCCATCCTCAACTATCCTTTTAACTTCATCCATCCTCAACCATCCTTTTAACCTTATCCATCCTCAACTATCCTTTTAACCTTATCCGTCCTCAACCATCCTTTTAACCTTATCCGTCCTCAACCATCCTTTTAACCTTATCCATCCTCAACTATCCTTTTAACTTCATCCATCCTCAACCATCCTTTTAACCTTATCCATCCTCAACCATCGTTTTAACCTCATCCATCCTCAACCATCCTTTTAACCTTATCCATCCTCATCCATCCTTTTAACCTTATCCATCCTCAGCCATCCTTTTAACCTTATCCGTCCTCAACCATTCTTTTAACCTTATCCGTCCTCAACCATCCTTTTAACCTTATCCGTCCTCAACCATTCTTTTAACCTTATCCGTCCTCAACCATTCTTTTAACCTTATCCATCCTCAGCCATCCTTTTAACCTTATCCATCCTCAGCCATCGTTTTAACCTTATCCATCCTCAGCCATCCTTTTAACCTTATCCATCCTCAACCATTCTTTTAACCTTATCCGTCCTCAACCATCCTTTTAACCTTATCCGTCCTCAACCATCCTTTTAACCTTATCCGTCCTCAACCATCCTTTTAACCTTATCCGTCCTCAACCATCCTTTTAACCTTATCCATCCTCAACTATCCTTTTAACTTCATCCATCCTCAACCATCCTTTTAACCTTATCCATCCTCAACCATCCTTTTAACCTTATCCGTCCTCAACCATCCTTTTAACCTTATCCATCCTCATCCATCCTTTTAACCTTATCCATCCTCAGCCATCCTTTTAACTTCATCCATCCTCAACCATCCTTTTAACCTTATCCGTCCTCAACCATCCTTTTAACCCTATCCATCCTCAACCATCCTTTTAACCTTATCCGTCCTCAACCATCCTTTTAACCTTATCCGTCCTCAACCATCCTTTTAACCTTATCCGTCCTCAACCATCCTTTTAACCTTATCCGTCCTCAACCATCCTTTTAACCTTATCCGTCCTCAACCATCCTTTTAACCTTATCCGTCCTCAACCATTCTTTTAACCTTATCCGTCCTCAACCATTCTTTTAACCTTATCCGTCCTCAACCATCCTTTTAACCTTATCCGTCCTCAACCATTCTTTT